>NW_028234416.1:18799759-18804759 GCF_977035675.1 Penaeus japonicus | reverse complement strand
ACTGAGGTGGCGGTCCGCTCTGTCATCTTGCTAGGCTCCGCCCCCCAAGCGAGCTGATTGGCCCGCTCGTTCCGATCCTTCCCTCTGATTGGTCGGTCGGAACTAACCCAAAGGAACCGATATCTTGTGTGTTTTTTGTCTTTTGGGAGATTTTTTAGGGGGTATACTGTACATTATTTTTATATGGATGCTTTTAATAAATATTTATATCTTGTAGGATTTTTTTTTTAGAGCGAGTAAGGATGTTCGATTAATTTGTTCGAATGCAAATAATGAAATTCCGATCTTAAATTTTCTTCTATTTCAAATATCTGACAGTGTGATCTTCTAACATTATTTTTATAAATAAAATAAAATAACACATCCAAATGAAAATCACAAATTCCTTTAAAATGAACAAAACTAAGATCATAACAACAAAAGGAAGAGCAAAGAAAAAAATAAAGAAACAAAATATGTTATCTCTCATAGAAGCAATGAAAATGACAATAGAATAAAAATATTTAAAAAAAAATGAAAGGAAAGCAACAGATAAAACGAATACGAAGAAACCAAGAGTTCGTCGAACGACCAAATAAGAATATTCCCGTCATCTTAGTCCCAAATACAAACTTACATTTCCTTCCTTAGAAAAAAAGAAAAAAATAACAAATACCACACTAAAACACTCCTCTCACCCCCTCCCCTACCCCCTTACTCCCCCCCAAAAAAAACAAAAAAAACCGCAAAAACTCCTATAAAAAAATCGCCTTACCTCTGCGCGTTCCCCCGTCTTCCGAAACGCCAGAGATCCTATAGGATGTAACGCGTGGGATCCAGACATAAACATGGGTCCTCAGAAGACAAAACCGGGTTGGAAACAAATGTATAATGTGCAAGAGATGTTTTCTTTGCGCGGGAACTAAGCCTTAGAGAGAGACGGGATTGTGGCCTGTTGTTTTTTTGTGGCGTTGGGGCGGTGTCTATGTATGTTTTATATTTCGCATTTACTATTTATTAATTATGATAAATGGAAGATAAATATCTAATGTGATTTTAGCAGGGAAAAAAGTAAGGAGGATATGACATATATGACATTGATAATGGTCAGATCGTTAATATTTATGATTACCAGGCATTATCAATATTGTTGATGATGGCAGGGATGATAAAATCATATCATTATCATATTGATAACAATGACAATAAGAGTCTTGCGCCAATGATATTACGATAGTGATAATGGTGATTATTTTGATCTTAAGAAAATCATTAATAATGATAATTAGTAATAACCATCAGTAATCTTGGTATTTAGAACAATCATAAAAATGATACTCAGTATCTTCATTATCGTAATTATCGTTGTAATTTTCATCATCATCACCATTTTCATCGTTATCATCTTCATTATCAATATTGTTATCATCATCAACATTAGCATTATTATCAACATTATTATGCTTCATCATTACACTTGCATCGCAATTTGTTGCTGTTGCAGAAATGGTTTTCTATGCCTAAAACAAGCAACAAGCCTTCCAAATTATCAACAACTCTTCTAATGGTCTCATTTGTATCCAAGACGGCACTCTCCTATCTTTCCTTCTATAGTAATCCAATAATTATCAAAATCCCCTTTGTCGAAATACTTCCATAATTTTCGGATCTTCCTGCTAGTTTCTTGATACCGGCATTCCTTCTCCCTTTCCTTCCTTTCCTTCTGTTGAGCAAAACCCACATGCAGTCACCTTGTTTTTGACTGTCATGGCTGATTAATGATAATAATAATGATAATGATAATAATAATAATAATGATAATAATAATAATGATAATAATAATAATAATAATAATAATAATAATAATGATAATAATAATAATAATGATAATAATAATAATGATAATAATAATAATAATGATAATAATAATAATAATAAAAATAATAGTAATAATAATGATAGAAATGTTTGGTGACATGATCTGTTTCATTCTTAAAGTTATTATTTTTTTTCATCTATAACAGGTTCATAACGTTTCTTGTAATGGTTATTATTAATGGATATTATCAATATGATAATGATGATAGTAAAAGTATAACGATGATCAGAAAATGAATTATGATTATCATTGCTTTCATTGTAGTTGTTATAATCATTATTACTTTTATCATCATTATTGTCATTATCACTATCGTTATTATTATTATCATTACTATTATCATCATTAGTGTCATTACCATCCTTATCGTTATTATTATCATTATTCTTCTTATCTTTATTATCATTATCATTACTATTATAATAATTATCATTGCTATCATCGCCATTACAATTATCATCGTCATTGTCATTATCATTATTATCATTATCATTACTATCATTATTATTATCATCATTAATACCATTATTATCATCATTACTATCATTATTACTATTACTATTATTTTTATTATTATCATTATTATCATCATTATAATTATTATCATTATTACAATAATCATCATTATCATTATTGTTATCATTATTATTACTATTATTATTATCATTATTATTATTATTATTATTATTATCATTATTATTATTTTATCATTATTATTATTTTTATCATCATCATTATTTCTATTATCGTTATTATTATTAGTGGTAGCAGTATTAGGATTATAATCATTATCATAATTATTGTTATTATCATCATCAACATTATCATTATTGATATCATTATTATTATCATTATCATTATCATCATCATCATTATTTTTTCTTATAGTTATACTATATCATCATTATTATTGTTATCATCAATATCCTTATTTTTCTTTTTATCGTTGTCATCCTTAGTATCATCATTATCAGTATTGAATTGGCATCGTTGTCATTTTCAGGATGATGATGATAACAGAAATAATGATAATAATGATAATTGTAATAATGATAATGATGATAATATTGATAATACTGATAATGATAATACGGATAATGATAATAATGATAAAAATAATGAGTAACAAAAACTAATGATAACAATAATGATGATAATAATTGTAATGATAATTATAATAATAATAATGATGATGGTAAGGATAACAATGATAAAATTAAGGATGAAAATAACGATAATAATAACCAATAGCAATTATATATGCAATATTGATAATGCTAATAGTGATGATAATGATACTGATAGTGATAATGATATTGCTAGTTATATTATTGATGATAAAGAGAAAATTATAATAAATATGATAATGGGGATAATAATGATTAGTATTATTATTATCATTATCATCACCATTATCATTGATGTAATAAATATTGTTATTATTGTTGTTGCTAATATCATTGATATTATCATAATGATTATCATCATCGTTACCATCCTTTACCGTCATTAATATCATAATTGATATTATCCTTATCTTTATCCTTATCATCGTTATCATCATCATCATCATCATTACCATACCATTATTATCGTTATTGTTATTATCACTGCCATTATCATCTTTATAATAATTATTTTTATTATCGTTATTTGATTACCATCATTGTTTTCATAATAATATATCCTCATCATCATTCATCATGATAACCATATCCATCATCATCATTAGTATGATGATAAAGATGATGATGGTAATACGGATAATAAGCACAACCATTATCGTCAGTATCAACATTGGCCATCATCATAATAATCACTATTACCATCGTTGTAATTTTCACTATCATTATTATCATCATTCTCTTTTTTTATGGCGTTGCGTTTAACATAATTATATATATTATCATATCATTATCGTTAATTTTATG
The DNA here is from genome assembly GCF_977035675.1 of Penaeus japonicus. NCBI lineage: Eukaryota > Metazoa > Arthropoda > Malacostraca > Decapoda > Penaeidae > Penaeus > Penaeus japonicus. The sequence continues at coordinate 18,800,970 of NW_028234416.1, read as the reverse complement.
TTTTGGTTTTAATGATAGTAATAGTAATATTATTATAATTTTTATTATATCTTTTATCATGACTGATGGTGATGATAAAATGGTGATTATGATGATTGGTGATAATGATGATGGTAATGCATAAAGGTTATTGATAACAAAAATTATATAAGCACCACCACAGTCATCATCATCATCATCACCCTTACAACACCACCACCATCATAACCACTATCGCCATCATCATCACCACCATAACCCCCCCCCTCCCCCCCCTCCACACACAATTTTTTTTCTCATTTTTTCTTTCATCCCCCCCACCCCACCCCGACCCGTCCAGCGCGCACATACACCGCTGTCATGCTGATCTGACTGCAACATTATGCAACTATTTCCGGGTTGGTTGAAGAGCGGTCGTCTGTATGTTAATTAGCAGGGCTTACACAGGTGTTAATCAAGCGGACAAGCAGACTGTTAAATAGGGAATTAACCTTGCCTTAACCCTGAGGAAACGTGGTGTTTAGCGGAAGAGCAAGGCGCAGGGAGAGAATGATGATGATGGTGATAATAAGGATAATGATGGTTATGATAATGATGGTTTTGATTGTGATTGGAATAGTATTAGGTAATGATCGTAATATCAAAGATGACAACAACACTGATGGTGATAATGATATTTAATTATTATAATATTCATTATAATAACAATAATAATAATAATGATAATAACAATGATAATAATAATGATAATAATAATAATAATGATAATAGTAACAATAATAATAATAATGATAATATTAACAATAATAACAATGATAAAAATAATAATGGTAATGATAATAATATTGATAATTATAATAGCAATGAAAATAAGGATCATGATCCTAATAATGATAATAATAACAATGATAAAAAGTGATAATAAAGATGATGATAATAACAATACTAATAATAGTAATGATAATAATAATAATAATAATAATATTAATAATAATAATGATAATAATAATAATGATAATAATAATAATAATAACAATAATAATAACAATAATAACAATAATAATAATTATAATAGCAATAAAAAAGTTGATAATAATAATGATGATAACAACAATGATAAAAGATGTTAATAATGATAATAATAATAATAATAATTATAATAATAATAATAATAATAATAATGATAATAATAATAATAGTAATGATAATAATAATGATAATAATAGTAATAA
>NW_028234416.1:18779759-18782259 GCF_977035675.1 Penaeus japonicus | reverse complement strand
GGAAGAAAAAGGGGAGCGAGCGGAGGAGGAAGAGGAGGAGGAAGAAAAAGAGGAGCGAGCGGAGAAGGAGTAGGAAGAGGAGCGAGGGGAGGAGGAAGAAGAGGAGCGAGGGGAGGAGGAGTAAGAGCGAGGGGAAGAGGAGGAGGAGGAGCGAGGGGAGGAGGAGGAGGAGGAGGAGGAGGAGGAGGAGGAGGAGGAAGAGGAGGAGGAAGAGGAGCGTGGGGAGGAAGAGAAGGAGGAGGAGGAGGAGAAAGCGAAGGAAGAGGTAGAAGAAGAGGAAGAGGAGGAGGCAAAGGAAGAGGAAGATGAAGATGAAGAGGAAGAGGAAGAGGAAGAGCAGGAGGAGGAGGAGGAGGAGGAGGAGGACGAGAAGGGGGAGGGGGGAGGGCGATCGACCTGGCTCTCGAAGGTGATGTTATCTCGAAAGGCGGCGAAGAGGACAGGGCGCGGAGTTGCAAGGGCTTCGGGATTGCAAGGGAGGTAGGGATGGAGGTGGGTCCGGCAGGTAGGGGGGAGTGGGTAGGTGGGGGGTAGGGGGAGGAGGTTTGTGAATCGGTGGGTGGCTCTTTTAAGGGGGTGGGTGGGTGGGTAGGTGGGATGGGGGGCCGTTAGGCAGAGTTTGTGGATGGGTTTGTAAGGGATAGGGTGGATGAGTGCGTGGAGATAAGTGGATAGATGGGTGGATGGACGGAGAGGTGGTTGGTGGTGTTTCCAGCTGGGTGGATGAATGGCTATACGGGTGGGTAGCTGGAGAGCTGGTTTGTGGAGAGAGGGAAAGAGGGATAGAGAGAGAGGGAGAGGGAGAGATAGATAGATAGATAGATAGAGAGAGAGAGAGAGAGAGAGAGAGAGAGAGAGAGAGAGAGAGAGAGAGAGAGAGAGAGAGAGAGAGAGAGAGAGAGAGAGAGAGAGAGAGAGAGGGGGAGAGGGAGTAAGAGAGAGATAGAGAGAGAAGAGATGCACACCACCCCAGACGTAGCAGCTGGACACCATAGCTAGAAGAGAGCATATAGATAGAGAGAGCGAGAGGGATATTTTAAGAGGATTTTTAATAGAAGAGAGGGAGAGCTAGGAGAGAGAGAATGTTAGAGAGATAGAGAGAGAGCGGAGATTAAAGAATAAGAGAGAGAGATATGAATATTTATATAACTAGTATATAAATAATATATATATATATATATATATATATATATAACATATATATTTATAATATACACCCAGTTACATAACATACCGACACATAGGGACACACACACACACACACACCACAAAGAACACACCACACACCCACAACATATCTATATGTACACAACCCGACACACACAATATATATATATATATATATATATATATATATATATATATATATACATAAAACACACAGACACACACTCACAACGAACGAGACAACGAATAACAGGCGACTGACGTGATGAATGGCGTGAGACGAGAGGAGATATTGCAAACCAGAAGGAGAAGGAAAGATGAAGAGGATCGGAGGGAGAGGCAAGGCAGAGATGAAAGCTTGGTGAACAGATGAATAGGAAGCACGGCGAAATAAAGCTGCAGGGATGAAGCAACTGAAGAAATCCGTAAAAAATGGATTCGGGTCAGATATTCCGTGTACAGAAGGGCGTGAGAAGAAGAAAGGGAACTGGTTGGAAAACGGGATAAAGCGGAAATTATAGATAGGAAAAGATAATGTAGGAGATTATGGGAAACATGAGAGTATGTATGAAGCAGAGAGAGAGAGAGAGAGAGAGAGAGAGATTTATGTGTATATGCATACATACATACATACCCATACATATATATACACACGCACACACACAAACACACACACAGAGAAAGAGAAAGAGAGAATGAGAAAGAGAGAATGAGATAGAGAGAAAGAGATTATCTTACAGCAAATCTAGATGAGTTATTACTTAAATATAACTGTCAGAACTTTATATTGGCAGGTGACCTCAATCAGTATCTCATCCAAAGAACATTCGATAACTTCTTAGAAGTCTTTGGACTACAGAATCACGTAGATTTCCCTACACATATTCCAAGGTCATCTCTGGATCCAGTTGTGACAGACCTGTAGGATATGTTGGTTCATCTGATCATCTTGCAGTATTTACAAACATAACCTGTGACCTAGAGTGTTCAGAAGAAATCACAAGGACAACATGGATTTGGGACCAAGCAAATTGTTTTGCCATCCCTAATACTCTAGAGAAAGCCGACTGGGACACTTGGCTGACAGGTGACCTCGATGCCAAGGCACAGGCAACATTAACAGATCACGCCTTGTCTCTTCAACATCAGTATGTTCCCCATAGAACCTTTATCAGCCAAACTACCGACCAGCCATGGTTTGGTTATCACTGCCGAGTACAAGGTATGGCAAACATGCAAGAGGTACCCCACACCCCAAAACTGGAGGTACCACAAGGTTGCTTGTCAACATACGGCAATAGTCCAGCGTACTGCCAGGCAACGCTGGCTAAAG
>NW_028234416.1:18747259-18757259 GCF_977035675.1 Penaeus japonicus | reverse complement strand
TGTTTATGTGGATTGTTGTCGTTGTGGGGATTGTGTTTATGTGGATTGTTGTCATTGTGTGGATTGTGTTTATGTGGATTGTTGTCATTGTGTGGATTGTTGTCATTGTGGGGATTGTGTTTATGTGGATTGTTGTCATTGTGGGGATTGTGTTTATGTGGATTGTTGTCATTGTGGGGATTGTGTTTATGTGGATTGTTGTCATTGTGGGGATTGTGTTTATGTGGATTGTTGTCATTGTGGGGATTGTGTTTATGTGGATTGTTGTCATTGTGGGGATTGTGTTTATGTGGATGTGTCATTGGGGATTATGTTGTCATGTGGGGGATTTGTTATGTGGATTGTTGTCGTTGTGGGGGTTGTGTTGTGTGGGTTGTTGTCGTTGTGGGGATTGTGTTTATGTGGATTGTTGTCGTTGTGGGGATTGTGTTTATGTGGATTGTTGTCATTGTGGGGATTGTGTTTATGTGGATTGTTGTCATTGTGGGGATTGTGTTTATGTGGATGGTTGTCGTTGGGGATTGTTTAATGGATTGTTGTCGTTGTGGGGATTGTGTTTATGTGGATTGTTGAAGTTGTGGGGATTGTGTTTATGTGGATTGTTGTCATTGTGGGGATTGTGTTTATGTGGATTGTTGTCATTGTGTGGATTGTTGTCGTTGTGGGGATTGTGTTTATGTGGATTGTTGTCGTTGTGGGGATTGTGTTTATGTGGATTGTTGTCATTGTGGGGATTGTGTTTATGTGGATTGTTGTCATTGTGTGGATTGTGTTTATGTGGATTGTTGTCATTGTGTGGATTGTTGTCATTGTGGGGATTGTGTTTATGTGGATTGTTGTCATTGTGGGGATTGTGTTTATGTGGATTGTTGTCGTTGTGGGGATTGTGTTTATGTGGATTGTTGTCGTTGTGGGGATTGTGTTTATGTGGATTGTTGTCATTGTGGGGATTGTGTTTATGTGGATTGTTGTCGTTGTGGGGATTGTTTATGTGGCGTGTTGTCATTGTGTGGATTGTGGTTATGTTGGTTGTTGTTGTCATTGTGGGGATTGTGTTTATGTGGATTGTTGTCATTGTGGGGATTGTGTTTATGTGGATTGTTGTCATTGTGGGGATTGTGTTTATGTGGATTGTTGTCATTGTGGGGATTGTGTTTATGTGGATTGGTGTCATTGTGGGGATTGTGTTTATGTGGATTGTTGTCGTTGTGGGGATTGTGTTTATGTGGATTGTTGTCATTGTGGGGATTGTGTTTATGTGGATTGTTGTCATTGTGGGGATTGTGTTTATGTGGATTGTTGTCATTGTGGGGATTGTGTTTATGTGGATTGTTGTCGTTGTGGGGATTGTGTTTATGTGGATTGTTGTCATTGTGGGGATTGTGTTTATGTGGATTGTTGTCATTGTGGGGATTGTGTTTATGTGGATTGTTGTCATTGTGGGGATTGTGTTTATGTGGATTGTTGCCATTGTGGGGATTGTGTTTATGTGGATTGTTGTCATTGTGGGGATTGTATTTATGTGGATTGTTGTCATTGTGGGGACTGTAGTAATCATGTGGATTGTAGTAATTGTGTGGATTGTTGTATTTATGAGGACTGTTGTAAGTTACTATTGTTGAGTGTTTTTTTGTAATTAAATTATTGTAGGTAAGTAGATTTTTTACTTTGAAGGGTAAGTAATTATAAGAGAATTGAGTGGACACAGATCTTTATGTACAGCATTTCTATAGATTTGTTGTAGTGTTCTTATGAGTGTGTATTTTAACTACTAGCTTTGTATAAACATTATGGATTACTGTTTTAAAAAAATAAATATAATTAGTCACGCTATTATCAATCCTGAAAAGTCCCTGAAGCAGCAGTTTCTCTTCGCCAGAACCGACAACGTAACGTGTAATTACCTTCTGTGATATTGGAAGCTTCAAACGCGGGTTCGAATCCTTCTTGAGCTCCGTTCCCGCGTAAACGCCTTGGAAAATGCCTATCTTTGGTCGCAATTTATTCCCTTGCGTGTCATATGATACCCACCAGGCAGGTTTTACACCCATTGTATAACGGAAAATATCCCCTCTTCCTCCTCAAAAAGAAAAACTAGAGAAAAGAAATAGCAGATCTTGAGTTATTTTGACCATTACGTGAGAAGTGTTCCCAGGGGTTCGACCGTCATAACACACGCCCGCGATTCGTTTCAATGTCGCTGCGTGAAACGTGTTATTCGCACCTGATTTCTCATGTCGGAAAATATAGCTTGTAAGAACCCTTGTTATCAGAATGTGCTGGAATGTGCAAATGTTTATTTTCAATTTTCACTTTTTCTTTATTCATTACCTACTTTCTCTGTCTCAGTCCGTCTCCCTGTGTTTTATTTTTGTCATGTGCTACCGGTGGCAAGGGTTGGAAAACGAAATAGTATGATAATATTTACTGAATTAAAAGTATCAAGCACTGCGATCGTCACCGCATACAAATTATGCATATACAAATTTATTAACATCTTATTTATTTTAAAAATCAGATAACGATAATGATATCAAGCTTATAAAATCCTTGTGGATAAGAGAAGTCACGAAGGCAAGAATCATCATCGTCATCCTAATTATACTGTCACTTCCTTGACAGTAAGAAAATCAGACAAGATTATGTTTTTAATCGCAGTTAACGAAATAAAAAACGATATAGATTGATAAAGAAAAATCTATCCTCTTTCTCTCTTCCTCTTCCTCTGTGACCTGTATTCATGTACGTATTTCATAATGAACACCTTCGCACGCCAAGGGAATCATTGACAAGGTTTCATACGGTACGAACACCCATAATGAACTCGAAATTATATGCAGCCGACGTTATCAAAATCAACCGTGAAAATGGGACACATTTGCTTCGCTGCCTCCATTTGCTGTTCCAAAAGACCCTCAGGAATTATGTAAGTCAAATTGCTATAACGATACACTTATTTCAAGGGACATACATAAGGGCTAATTCCATGTTCCTGCCAGAGGGAGGTGAGACCGGGCGCGCTTTGTTTCGGCTTTACGCGCAGCCGGTCGAACGCTGTCTCGGGGTGGGGGGGAATTTTTTTGTTTGTGGAAACTGGAAGAAAAAACGTTTTTGGTTGTGGAAATATCATGGTGTATGTATACATATATATGTATATATGTATATATAAATGCATGTATATGTGTATATATACATATACATATACATACACATACGTACATACATACATATACATATATATATATATATATATATATATATATATATATATATATACATGTACATATATAAATATAAATATAAATATATATATATATATATATATATATATATATATGTATATAATATACACACACACACACACACACATATATGAATATATATATATATATATATATATATATATATATATAGATATATATGAATATATATATATATATATATATATATATATATATATATATATATATATATATACATACACACACACACACACACACACACACACACACACACACACACACACATACACACACACACACACACACACGCACACTATATATTATAATATTATATATATATAGATAATAATATAAATATAATTTTCTACGCTTCGTTTTCTTTTTTAGTCTTGGATTTACAGCGCTGTAACGGGACCAAGAAATGCAAATACAATGCAACGAAAAATGCATAACGTAAAATAAGAGAAACTTGTAATGAAACAAATAAAATCGAGAAAGAGCATTCAAACAGCAACTCAAGTAAACAAAACAAAACAAAAAAGACATTAAACATTCTGATTGAACGAAATATGTAGAATACATAGGGACAGAGTATTAATATGCAACATTCATTCAAAGATTTGAGAAAAAAATCAAAACTTACCCCCCCTAATAACACAAAAAACAAACAAACAAAAACACAAAACGAAAATAATCAAACAACACAAACAAACGAAACAAACAAACAAACGAAACAAACAAACACCAACATCGAAATCGTACATCAAAACAAAACCAATTTGCAAGAGATTGACTATGCAACACTTCTCACTCTCCTGGAATTAATGAAGACAGACGAAGCAACGGCAAGCGACGTCCCTGTCTCGTCTTCAAGGCAGAGGGCGAAGGGACTCAAGGCGACTCGGTCTCTGCTCTGGTATGGGTGTCATGTCGTGTCATGTCGTGTCATGTCTGGCATTATTATTTCATATGTATGCCAAGCTTTAGGCACTCAGGCAGGTACGCAGGCACCCACGCACGCACGTAAACAAATACAAATGAATAAACAAGCGCGTACACACACACACATAAACAAAAATAAACATGCACTCGCAAACAAGCAAACAAACAAATGACCATATATACACACAAACACATACAAACAAACAGATGAACAACCGTACACATCGCAAGCATAAATACATGCACGTACACTTAGTGCTGAACAGTTTGAACCTTTCCTTTGTTGCTTTTCTGCCGTCATGGGCTCTCGTTGCCACGTCTCTTGGGCTCTCCTGATAATGCAGATGAAGCGTTTTAAAATTATCGCTATTTTTTGCGTGCTAAATTTGATGGAAAGATAATCAGAATATATATATATGTATATATATATATATATATATATATATATATATATATATATATATATAGATAGATAGATAGATAGATAGATAGATAGATACACACACACACATTTGTTTATATATACACACATGTGTATATGTAAATATATATATAATATATATATATATATATATATATATATATATATATATATATATGATATATACATATATACACACACATACACACACACACACACACAAATATATATATATATATATATATATATATATATATATATATATATATATATATATATATATATATATATATATATATATAGAAAGAGAGAGAGAAAGAGAGAGAGAGAGAGAGAGAGAGAGAGAGTCTTTCTGTCCAATCATCTATCAATCAATCAATTCGGCTGTTTATAGATCTGTACCTTGAAAATGGCACATAACCTCACGGAAACGAGATCCAGTTCTCGAATTCCTCTCCTCCCCCCCCCCCCTCTTAACCACCCGACCTCCAAGACGCGAATGTACAGGTACGTCTTCCATGACGTCATGATCATTATTTTATCCCTCTCTTCCTTTATTTTCTTTTTTTTTTGTATCCTCCTTTTCCTCATTCTCCTCCTCCTCCTCCCTTCTTTCCTAAACCGCCATCGCGTTCGAAGGAAATATATAACGCCCATAAACGCCCGCCATGACCTGACAGAGGCGGTGTCTTTGTCATTGGTTGTCATGCTTTTTTGTTTTTGTTTACGACAATGATAGGACTTTTTTTTTTGTTTCTTACACTTGTTTCGCCGGTCTTCCCTTCCTATTCCCCCCGGCGATAGTGTTATTGCACAGTTGCAGTGGTATGTCGGTACCTGCGCTTGGTACTGTGTTTTGCCGGAGGGAATGGTATTGCTGTGTGCAAGGCTTGTGATTATTTTATTTTTATTTCTCTTAATATAGATCCTTGGTTTTATTGGATTAATATAGATGTTGATTACGTTGACCGCTTTTTGGGCTCTCTCTCTCTCTCTCTCTCTCTCTCTCTCTATGTATATACATACATACATACATACATACATACATATATATATATATATATATATATATATATATATATATATATATATATATATATATATACATATATTTCTCTCCTCCCCCTGTCTCTCACTCTCCATCTTCCTCCCTCTTTGTTTATATCTATCTATCTATCTATCTATCTATCTATTTATATATATATATATATATATATATATATATAATATATATATTTCTCTCCTCCCCCTGTCTCTCACTCTCATCTCCCTTCCTACCCTCTTTCTTTCTCCCTCCCTCCCCTCCCCCTCCATCCAATCCCATGCACATCGCAATCGAAATGCTTTCATGCCATTCCCCAATACCTCCCTCCCCCTACTCTCCCCCCTCCTCCTTCGTACTCCCACGACCCACCCCCTTCCCCCTGTCATCTTTCCCTCCCGATGGGTTTCTATTCCATCACGACCTCCATAGAACCTAACTAAACATAGATTAATTATACTAATTAAGGGGGAGGTATAATTAACATGCATCGCGAGGGAGAGACACAAAACACATTCCATTTTGCTTTATGCTTCGAAGTAGGGGACTATGCTGGACTTTGTGGTGATGATAACCAGCTGTTCTTATGAGTATTGTCGCTGTCTTTATTTTTGTATTATTGCTTCCTTAGTCTTTACCTCTGTTTCTCCTCATTCTCGTTTTATTTCCCTCTCCTCTCTCTCTCTCTCTCTTTCTTTTCTCTCTCACTCTCTCTATCTATCTCTCTCTCTCTCTCTTACTCTCTCACTCACTCACTCACTCACTCTCTCTCTCTCTTTTTCTCTCTCCCTCTATCTCACTCTCTTTCTCTCCTCTAAAACACACACACACACGAACACAAACACACACACACACAGGAGGAATGCGTTTTCATTCGCCATCAAAGCATTTCCAAGGTACCCAAAAGAGAGATAATTCACATGCTAACACTGTATAATCCCGACCCAGTTATAATCCAATGTGCAAACTCCTTTGACTTAATCCCGCGTTCAAAGGAAAGGAAAGAAATACGTTAAAAAAAGAGAAGCCAAAGAGAAAGAAAGAAAAAGAAAAACAAATATATCTCTCTGATACCTAAGTATACGACATGATGGCGTCGTTATCCGAGTGATACCGTATGTCTCGGCGTCCACCTGACTCGGTTTTAGCCTCGTATGTCTCCGTCGAAAGCCGCGATCTATTTCAATTCCCGGACGATCATCTCTCTCGCCGGACTAATCCTCTGGAGCAACTAGTACTTTGGGCGGGAAGGTTGGCCGGGTTACTGCTAGGATGGCAAGGCTCGGTTTGTCATGGAGGAAAGGGTGGGAGGGGAATGGGGTTGGAGGATGGGGATGGGGATGGGGGAGGAGGGGGTGGAGGAGGGGGAGGAGGAGGGGGTGGAGGTGGTGGAGGAAGTGGAGGAGGAGGGGGAGGAGGAGGTGGAGGAGGAGGAGGAGGGGGTGGTGGAGGGGGTGGAGGAGGGGGAAGGAGGAGGGAGGTGGAGGAGGGGATGGAGGAGGGGAGGAGGAGGAGGAGGGGGTGGAGGAGAAGGAGGAAGAAGAGATGGAGGAGAAGGAGGAGAAGGAGAAGGGTGGAGGGAGGACGGCAAATAATAATAATAGTAATGATGATAACAATGATAAGAAGGAAGAGTAGTAGACGTAGGAAGGAAGGAAAACAAGGGGAGAAAGATGGAATGGGGAAAACGGAGAAGGATAAGGAGAAAAAGAAAAAAAGAGAAAAAATATCAGAAGAATGGATATCAAGAAATTAATAACGATAAGAGCAATGAACTCCCCCCCCCCTCGGAGAATCAGACATAAAAATAAAAGAAAAAGAAAAAAGAAAGAAAAAAACAACAACAGAAAGAGTAAGAAGAAGAATCGCAATAACACAACACCCTCGATTTGAATCTAAATTCCCGCGTCTACCCCCCCCCCCCCCCTCCAGCGAATCCCGTCCCGATTCGCGTGTTGTCTTCGGCCACCCTGAGACCCCACCTCGAGGCGCTGAGTTAGCCTCGCGCTGCCTCTCGCCCGGAATCGCCAGCAACTCTTAAAAAAAAAAAAAAAAAAAAAAAAAATTGTTGTGTTATTGGAGGTGGAGGTGGAGGAAGAGGGGGTGGAGGAAGAGGGGTTGGAGGAGGAAGAGGAGGTGGAGGAAGAGGAGAAGGAGGAGAGGGTGGGGAAGAGGGGAAGGAGGAGGCGGATGGAGGAGGGTGTGGAGGAGGGGAGGAGAGGGAGGAGGAGGAGGAGAAGGAAGAGGAGGAGAAGAAGGAGGAGGAGGAGGCGGAGGGGGGAGGAAGAGGAAGAAGGAGAAGAGGAGGAGGGGAGGAAGAGGTAGTGGAGGAAGAAGGGGTGGAGGAGGAGGAGGGGAGGAAGAGGGGAGGAGAAGGAGGAAAAGGATTAGGCGGAAGAGGCCTTTGCTTCGCTGGATCCCTCCGTGACACTTTGGACGAAGAGGGCGCAGAGAAAAGCACTTTGGAAGGAGGGTAAGGCGGAGGGAAACGGGGTCTCTTGCTATTTGATTTTCTTTTCCCTTCTTGTTGTGGTGTGTATGTATGTGGAAGAAGAAGAAGAGGAAGAGGAAGAAGACAAGAGAAGGAGGAAGAGGGGGGAGAGGAGGGGGAGGAGGAGGAGGAGGAGGAGGAGGATAAAGGGGGAGGAAGAGGAAGAGGAGGAGGAAGAGGAGGAGGGGGAGGAGGAAGAGGAGGAGGGGGAGGAGGAAGAGGAGGAGGAGGAGGAGAAGAAGAAAAAGAAGAAGGAGTGGAAGGAGGAGGAGGAAGAGGTAGAGATGAAGGTGGAGGGGAAGAAGGCGGAGGAAAAGGTTGAGGAGGAGGAAGAGGATGAGGAGAAGGAGGGGGAAGAAGAAGAGGAGGATGAGGAGGACAGAATAAGAATAAGAATAAGAGTGCGTGTCGTATGTCTGCCAATTCGTGCGTTTCCGCAGAGGGAGAAAAAGAACAGTCACATCGTTCTCTCGCCCGGGAAACTTTACAAATCTAAGCACATATACAGGTGTCCTGAGAAATGCACCTCGCTTAGTCCATCTGAAAGCCAATCAGCATAAGAAATCTTTCAATGGCTCGAGGCTCCGCAGCATTATCGCTTTGTTGCACAGATAGTATGGCTCACTGTTATCAAAGTGTTATTACTTGAAGAAATGGTTTATTACTCGTGTGGTGTCCTGGCTTTACCGAGAATTAGAATGTTAGCACCACTTGGGAGATTTGTTTGTTATCGTCAGTTTTCTTTGCCGTTTCTAATATTTTTTTTTCATGTTTGCAGACAAATTAGTTGGTTAGATATCAAAACTAAGTGCAATCAGGATGTTTGATTGTTGATTATAAGAAAGAAAGAAATAGGAACACCTCAGACGACGGAAGTCTTTAAAACCTGTTTCGATTCCATATTACCATTCTGGGAAAATGCAGTGCGACCTACTTTGAGACGAGACAGCGTCCTCTGAAAAATGAAAATACCCTTCCAGCGTCCCGAAAAGTTTGTTGAAAACGAGAAAAATCCAAGGGAAGTTTGTGGAGGGTATGTCTAATGCGGAACTCGACAACGAAAGCCTTCATATTGGTCGATCCTCTGTCCTTTCGTGGATGAAGAATGAGTAGTGTTCAACATTCCGTACGAGTCAGCGGGAAGACGGGATACAGCACTCAACCGGGCCAGGATATTTACAGCGCCTGCCATCTCTAGAAGCTAGTTCTTTGTCCTCAGACGAGCAAACTTCAGAGCCTTATGCCTCTCCGTTGTCTCCGCGGCTGCTTCATGTTCTCCTCGGAAAATATCGAGAAACTTGACCCCTTAGAGCTTGGCTTACGACCGCATGAATATTGGTAATAGAGATAATAGAGAGGTCGGCTGCGAGAAAATTGTTGAGAAGCCTCGAAGGGAAAACCCTACTTGGCTCTGTCAAGGGATCAGATTTTGTAGCCTGGAGAACGAGAGATATTTCACCGAACTGGAGAAGGACGGTGCTTTTGTCGAGAATCCGCCTCCTTCATGACTCCATACAGACCTACCTTGGTTCCTTATTTTGAAAGGGGGAAACTAATTGGCTGAACGAGGGACCACTCTGAAAGAAAATATCAACGTTGCACTGACAGCGAAGAAGGAAGACAAAAACTTTCTGCTAGAGGAGACACAGACACGATTCTCTCCTAAGAAGCAGAAAGATGATTTTATGAAATGGTAAATTTTCGCAATCTAGCTTTCTGGTGATAAATCTGGACTTTTGCGCAATTATTGCTCATCTCACTGAAAATAAAAGAGAAAAAATGTACCCGTGATTTCTCGGGACTCTGTGGTGTCGTCAAAGGGGTGCAATTCTTCACAGGGTGTATCGATCATATTAATAATA
>NW_028234416.1:18722259-18724759 GCF_977035675.1 Penaeus japonicus | reverse complement strand
ATGAGATATACACAAACACATGCGATGTTTGTATGTTTTTGTTTTTTTCTATCTTTTATTTATGGGATGAAGTGGTATAGTTGTGGTTGTATTTAGGGTTGTAGTAAGATTGTGGATGTTGTCTTTGTTTTTTCTAAGAATTAGTTCTGTTATTAGGTTCGTTATCCGTAAAATCATTATTATTATTTTTTATTCCTTTTGATTATCACCGTTACTCTTTTCATCATTACAACAATAAGGTTAATAATGATAATGATAATGATAATGGCAATATTAAGAACAATAATGATAATAAAGATATTAACTATAGTAATACTACTAACATAACCATGACTACAACTTCTCATAAAAATGATAACAATGATATCAATAAAAATCATGATAATATGATAATGATAATGACTATCATTATTAACATCAATATCATTATTATCATCATTATGACTACTACTATTGTTATCATAATCAATGTCATTAGTATTATATCAATAATATCATTATGATAATTGCATTGCCATCTTTGTTATTACAGTAATAATGATAATAGATACTGTCTCTATCAACATTACTATCATTCTTGTCATCATATTTTCATTTTTATTATTATCATTAATAAAAGTATCGTTATCATTATTATTGTTATAATTTTCATTAATATTATTAATATTATTACCATCTATTATCATTATTATTATCATTCTCATTATTGTCATCCTATTTTATTATCATTATCATTATCCTCCTCCTCCTCATTATTGCCATTATTATCATTAGCATTAATAGTAGTATAATCATCATCTTTTTCATCATCATTATCATTATCGTTATTATCATCAATATTATCATTATTGTTTATTTTGCTATCGTTACCATTGTTATTATTATCATCATTATCACTGATGATAATATCATTATCTTATTATCATTATCATTGTTATCATTATTATCATCCTTATTAATGTTACTATTATCACCATTATCATTAACATCAATTCTATTATCTTCAGTATAAATGTCATTATCACAATTATATCATTGTCATGACTATCGTTCCTATTGTTACAGTCATTATCATAATAATTATCATCATTAACATTATCATTATATAATTTTCATTATCACCACTATCATATTTTTTCTTATACTTATCATTATCATAATTATCATCATAACCATTGTTGTTATTAACGTAATCATAGTTGTAGTTACTACATTATTAATGTTATCATTATTATTCTCATCTTTATGAAGTCTATTATTATCATCACTAGTATTACCATTATTAACAGTAGTAGTATCATTATTGTTATTATCATTACTATTACCATTATTATCATTGTCATTATTATCATTATTGTCATTATTATTATTATTGTCATCATCATTATTATTATTATTGTCATCACTATCATTAATATTATCATTAATATTATTGCTATCAATCTGATTAATATGATCCTTATCATAAAAATTATTAAAAGATAATTATTATCTCCAATATCACCATTATCATCATAGTAATTGCAATAATAGTTTTAATGGCAAAAAACAATTACTATTGCAACTAATGTTATTATCATTATTATTAGTGATATTATCATTATTATTAGTGATATTATGATGATGATAATCATTAATACTACTGTTGTTATTATATCTATTATTATTGTTGTACCTGTTACCATTATTATTACTCTTATTACTATTATCATTATTATTACTGCTACTGTTATCACCATCATTATTATTATAATTTATTAATATTAATAGTTATGATTTAGTAATAACTATTGCTAGTATCATATAATTACCGATTTCCCCTTATTCTTCGTTTATATCATCACAATCATCATTCTATTCTTCCACTATTAAAATCATCATTGTCATAACTCCATCAGTCACCATCATCACATCTCCATCATTCTAATCACCATCATCACCACCACCACCATCCTCATCACCATCGTTACTAAGCTCATCATACACCATATAATTCCTATCATCCATCGGTAGTCCCTTGCCAACGCATTCTTATATTGCATTTTTGGTTATGCAACAGACATTCCACTTCCGTTCGGATTCCTAGCCATAGCTGTGTGGTCTTCGCCCTCGTCTTCGCTTTGTTGCATCCCGAGTTGCATTGGTTTCGTATTTATGTATATACACGAATGGTGTCTACACGAATGGTGTCTGGACGAACGGGAGTCTTACACGAACGATGTCTATCCGAGGGGTTGTCTACACGAACGGTGCCTGCACGAACGGGAGTCCTACACGAACGACGGATTTTAGGAAATATTATCTGAACGATTGCCACGTCCTTTGTCCTTAGGGGAAGGGGGAGGGGAGGGGAGGGGGGGAGGTTGACGAAGATAAGTGTACAGAATTCAAGTGTTACGGCATCGTCACTGGCTTTCGTACACCTTACGACGGTCCTATCAATACGATGACAGTGACAGTGACAAAGGACAAGGGGCTACGGTCGTGCGTCTTAGAAAAG
>NW_028234416.1:18667259-18672259 GCF_977035675.1 Penaeus japonicus | reverse complement strand
ATTTCCAATTTTTGCGCCTGAATTTAATAACAATAGGAAAATATGTGATCACCTTGAGAGATAGGAAATGAACGAAAAAAAACAACATTCAAAGCATAACTTTTTCACACAAGGAAAAAATCGCACAACGTTATGCAATTTATGGTAATATTCTCAACGCCGGTCTGCATGTGTCACTCAGCGACATTGGTCAGTGGATGAAATGCGGAAAGGTCCCCGTAAGAAGAGAGAGGAAGAGGGGAAGAGAGAGAGAGAGAGAGAGAGAGAGAGAGAGAGAGGGAGAGGGAGAGGGAGAGGGAGAGGGAGAGGGAGAGAGAGAGAGAGAGACGGAGAAAGAGGCTGAGAAAGAGACAAAAACAGCAAGACAGGCAGACAGACAGACAGAGACAAGCTGAGAGAGAGAGAGAGACGGAGAAAGAGGCTGAGAAAGAGACAGAAACAGCAAGACAGGCAGACAGACAGACAGAGACAAGCTGAGAGAGAGAGAGAGACGGAGAAAGAGGCTGAGAAAGAGACAGAAACAGCAAGACAGGCAGACAGACAGACAGAGACAAGCTGAGAGAGAGAGAGAGCAAAGAGAGAACAAGAGTGAGTGAGTGTGTGTGTGTGTGTGAGAGAGAGAGAGACAGAGAGAGAGAGAGAGAGACAGAGAGAGAGAGAGGAGAGAAGAGAGAGAGAGAGAGAGAGAGAGAGAGAGAGAGAGAGAGAGAGAGAGAGAGAGAGAGAGAGGAAGAGAGAGAGAGAGAGGGGGAAGAGAGAGAGAGAGAGAGAGGAGAGGAGAGAAGAGAGAGGGGAAGAGGAGGAGAGAGAGAGAGAGAAAAGAGAGAGAGAGAGAGAGAGAGAGAGAGAGAGAGAGAGAGAGAGAGAGAGAGAGAGAGAGAGAGAGAGAGAGAGGAGAGAGAGAGAGAGAGAGAGAGAGAGAGAGAGAGAGAGAGAGAGAGAGAGAGAGAGAGAATGAGACAAAGAACTCACACAGTTACGTTTTAGCCACTGTCCACGAGGACCCCTTTTACTTTCCTACTTTCAACACAGCATAGCGGTTCATGCTTCTCATCCTGTACGGGTGAGGGAGTGACTCATCCTTACAAAGAAAATATCCAGGAAATCCTCTGTTTCCGGACTTATGAGTCAGGAAGTCAGGGAGTCAGCTAATTCGTCAGCTTCAGACTGTGGCAAAGTATTTCTCTCGGGCTGAAGACAAACCTGAAAGTCTGGCTCACACTGTGCATTGAAAGGATCTCGAAAGGCGTCGGAGATGCATACATATACTGATACTTTTATCTCTATCTATATCTTTATATCTATCAATGTATGTATGTATGTATGTAAGTATGTATGTATGTATGTATGTATGTATGTATGTAAGTATGTATGTATGTATGTATGTATGTATGTATGTATGTATGTATGTATGTATGTATGTATGGATGTATGTATATCTCCATCTATCTATATACACACGAATTTTGTAGAAGTGGCAATTTTAGCAATCAAGTTATCATCGTAACATATCAGTAGCCACATTGATATTTTTCTCTTCAACCTTTCTATACAGAAATCAAGAACAGAAGGCAAATTACAATGAAATTTTCATTATACATTACCACCGTTGAATTCACATTGTGGTTTCGTCACATTCGAGTAATCCACGTCATAGTAACCATCTTAACTCAAAGCCCTAAGGCAATAACATCCACATGACATAATAAGAGAGAACCTAACTACTCGATATGATTACTAATGAAGAACCATTACTAGACATGAATACTTAATTTAGATATTAGAAAGGACCCCGTCGCTATCTTCGGGCTATGGGATAACTAGCTTTGTTTTTTTTTTGTTTTTTATCTACGGTCAGGTATACTGAATCATGTACCAGATAAACCCCGCTTGTCTATTCTCTTTCTTGTTTATTTTCTTTATCTGACCCTTATCAAAAGCAGACAAAGGGGATTATAAAACATGTGTTCAAGGATGTATTGTATTCACACTCCTTGTTGAAATTTCTTTTATCCTTTTTCTTCAGGGGTTGTTTATATCCATATGGACCTTATACCACAAAGGTGTTTAATGTGAGAGTGATTTCTCTGACTTTACATTATAAAGTAAGATCGTCTCTCTGCTCCCAAGGGTGCTAAGGAACCTCGTATCACAAGTAAGTTGAGGGAAGCCCAGATCTCAGGCCGCTTGGGTTAGGAAGATCCCAGGGGCGAGGGAGTTACCCACAACCGCAGGACGTAGGAGGGCTACCTGAACGAGACGCAGCTCCTATCTTTACACTGAAGGAGTCTCCGAGTCCTTAAAAACATACCTTTATACGAACGCGGGATAGAAGGCCCTCGATTGAGACCTTACAAAGCGCCATAAGACAAATCTTGGGACTTTCCTTTTCCCCGTCGTTGTCTCTCGGGAATGTCTCACGCGGAAACTCGGAATTATCGTCTGACTAGAAAGAAGCCAATTCGCTCAAAAATTGACAATTTTACGGAAAATTGACGGAAAAGTGCTAGTGTGACAGCGCCTTTATATTTATTTATGGCCTTTTAAACTTCACGTTCGTAGTCGCTGATAGTAGAAGTGTGGATGATAACGATTTCCACTTCATTACAGAGGTACGCTGATGCACGTGGCACGTCATCCTCGATGAAGGCTCGCACCGGAAGCCAGAGATAAGGCGACAGAGTGCATGCTAGAGAATGACAACACCACACATTACGACAGTGCCAGTGTGGACGGACTGATCTCTGGCACTGCTCGTGAAATGTCAGGTTTCAGAGGCGACGAATCGACCCTACTTTTCCCATAGTGAGCTAGAGAAACGGAAAAAAAGAAGAGAAAGAGTGGGCAAGGGAATGAGCCTCATTTTCGTTCTCTTTTGCCTTTAAAGTGCGGGAATGCCGAGCGAGCAACAGGTGTGAGACTCCCCTGAGACAGTATGTGTTCCCCGCCAAGACGTCGCTCCATGACCACCACAACCCGAATCTTGGTCGTCCTCCACCAACTCCTTCTGCTCCTCCTTCTGTGCGCGGAAGCCTCCTCGTTACACAACCCAGGGGCGTCGGCGCCGCCTCTGCCTCACGAGAGATACCCGGGGGAGGAACCCCTGGGCCACGGAGACAAGAGGGCCGAAGACCTCCTACAAGATGCCGGGGAATCAGTCGGAGTCCGAAGCTCGGGTGAGACATTAATTGATTTAGTTTATTGATAATGATAGGAAAACATAGTAAGTTCATTAAGTAATGGGCGAAAATGGATAGACAAATATGATAAGAAGGAAACGAGTAGATCTAGATTGTATGGAATAGTATATTGTAAAGTATAATTTGCTGTATGCTATCTCACAATAGTAATATATTACATAGAAGCGATGATATATTACATCATATATTCAAGAATTTGTACAATCTAATCTAATCTGCCGTGCAATATAAACTGGAGTCGGGTGTGGTTTTCTGTTGGTTTAGCCGTTGTATAATTCAATTTAGTGTATGGTATAATTTAACTTTTGATTTAATAGTATTTCAAAATAATAAAATAGTTCAAAATGAATTATAATCTACGAATGATTACGACATCGACTAAATGCTACCACGTAAACAATTACACAACAATATCAAAACATATAGATCTCAAAGACGCCCTTTTATCCACTAGCTATTACTCATCCTATTACGAAGAAACAAAGCGAACCGTAAATGGGATAACAAAACAAAGAAAAATAGAAATACAGAGATAAATAGACTGCAATACTCCCCTTCCCCCCCTCAGAAAAAATGAGAAAAAAATATATAACAAATGAACTAGAAATAAATAAGGACTATAATGAAATAAATAAATCAAAAGGAATGAGTGAATAAATTAGTAGATAGTGTAAAATAACCTTCTCCCTTGCAGAGTGGTTCGTAGAAGTGCGATCGCTGGACATCATAACAAAGCCAATACTAAGTGTAAGTTACGGTGCAATATTGCATGTTGATGATGATCACCCATTTGTTACGCATATCACCACCATTCTCATTCCCTCGTCCTCATCATTTCCATTGTTATTTTTTTGTTATACGTAGTAAGATTACTACTAGTAGTAGCAATAGTAGTAGTAGTAGTAGTAACATTAGTAAAATAGTGAGTGTTGTAGTTGTAGTAATACTGCTATTATTATTATTATTATTATTATTATTATTTTTATTATTATTATTATTATTATTATTATTATTATTATTATTATTATTACTATTATTATTATTATAATTATTATCATAGATATTAATGCTATTATTATAAGTTTTATTACTATCATTATTATTACTGTTGTTATATCAACAATAGTAATGATAATACTTTTTTATCACCATTATCTTTATCATTATTTCATATTTCCTATTATTATCATAATTGCTTTTACCATAATTATCATTATTATTATCACCACCCTTATTATCCTTGTTACTCGTTTTATTATCATCATTATCATTATTGTCAGTACTATTGTTATCATTATCATTATCATCATTATCGTCATTGTTATTATTACCATTATTATTGTGTTATTATCATTATCATTGTTACCATCATTATTATAACTATCATTATCATTGTCATTATTACTGCCAACATTATGTTTATTGATATTGATATCATTATTATCATCATTAGCATCATTATAATCATTATTGTTATTCTTTATCATCATCACTATTATTGTGTTTATCATCATTATCGTTATTATTGTTTTTATTATTATTAACATGATCATTATCATTATTGTTATCAATTTTATCATAATCGTTATCATTACCATCATTATTATCATTTTCATCTGTATTATCATTATTATCTTTATTGTTATCATCATTATTTTAATTATCATTATCTTCATCTTCATCATATCATTCTCATTGTTATCTTTATTTTCATTATCATCATATTATCATTATCATATTGTTTATTACCATTATTTTCATTATTATCATTACTATTATCGTTACCTTTCTATCTTTATC
>NW_028234416.1:18657259-18659759 GCF_977035675.1 Penaeus japonicus | reverse complement strand
TTGTGATGGTGCCCTTTGATATCAATTTTTGTAGTGCATCTGATAACGTAAATTATATCTATGCCTCTGATAACGTCAGTTTTATTAATGTCCTCCAATAACATTAATTTTAACAATGCCTCTAATCACATCAATGCTAAAAATAGCTCTAATCACATCAGATCTAACAATGCCTCTAATCACATCATTGCTAAAAATAGCTCTAATCACATCAGATCTAACAATGCCTCTAATCACATCAGATCTAACAATTCCTCTAATCACATCAGATCTAACAATCCCCTAGCAACAGCAATGCTAACAATCCCCTAATAACATCAGTTCTAACAATCCCCTAATAACAGCAATGCTAACAATCCCCTAATAACACCAGTTCTAACAATCCCCTAGCAACAGCAATGCTAACACTGCCTCCTCGCCGGCAGCAACATCTACAACGCCAGCATGGGTTGGAGTTCCTGCAGCAAAAAGTACCTCGCTCAGAGCTTCTCCACCGCCGGCTTCGACTGCCTCAAGAACGTCCCGACGAAGCTGTATTCGCGTCCTAGCTGTGGCAACGGCGTGGTGGAGGAGGGCGAGCAGTGTGACTGTGGGCCTCCGGAGTTCTGTGACAACCGCTGTTGCGACCCTTACACTTGCAAGCTGACTGCGAACGCCACCTGTGCTTCGGGGTCTTGCTGTGACACCAAGGTGGGTCGGGTCGGCTGTTTGAGAGAGGGGGAGGGAGAGGGGAGGGGGAGAGGGGGAGGGAGGAGGAGGGGGAGGGGGAGGAGGAGGAGGGGGGAGGAGGAGGGAGGAGGGAGGGGGAGGGGAGGAGGAGGAGGGGGGGGAGGGAGGAGGAGGGCAGGGGGAGGAGGAGGGGAGGGGGAGGGAGAAGGGGAGGGAGAGGGGGAGGGGGAGGGAGAGGGGGAGGGGGAGGGAGAGAGAGGGGGAGGGAGGGAGGGAGAGAGAGGGAGGGGGAGGGAGGGGGAGAGGGGGAGGGGGAGGGAGAGGGGGAGGGGGAGGGAGAGGGAGAGGGAGAGGGAGAGGGAGAGAGAGAGAGAGAGAGAGAGAGAGAGAGAAGGGAGGGAAAGAGAGAGACAGAAAGAGAGAGAAAGAGAGAGAAAGAGAGAGAGAATGAGAGAGAAAGAGAGAGAGAGAGAAGGTAGGAGAAAAACAGGAAAGAGAAAGAGATAAAGAAAGGGAGAGAAAGTTTCTTCTGACCTTCCGGTTTTCAACACTTTTTGCAATAATGACGATGACAACACTAATAAAAATGATAATGATAACAACAGTAACAACGACAATAATCATTATAATGCTTATGATGATAATAATGATAATATTATGAATAGTAATGATAGTAATATGAATAATTATGATAATGATAATAAAATATACTAATGACAATAATAAGAAACAAACACAATACCAACAACAATAATGACGACGATGATGACAACAACAACATAAACAACAATGTCAACCTTCCTCTCCCAGACGTGCAAACCTCTGCCAGTGGGGTCTGTGTGTCGCGCCGCCCTGTCCGAGTGCGACTTGCCCGAGTTCTGCCCTGGGAACTCCGAGTACTGCCCCGTCGACGTGTTCAAGAGGGATGGCCACCTCTGCTTTGATGGGAAGGTCAGGATTTTTTTTTTGGAAAGGTTTTCTTGTTTGTATTGGGATTGTGGGTTTTTTTGCGGATTTTTTTTTGTTGATGTGTAGTTCTAGCTAGTTCTATGTTCAGCTATGTTTGTTCATTTATATTTATGTACGCAAACATACACACACTCTCTCTCTCTCTCTCTTTATCTACACACACACACACACACGCGCGCACTCTCTCTCTCTCTATCTATCTATGTATACATCTACTCACACACACACACACACACATAAATACATACACACGCATACACACACGCATAAATACACATACCAGTTTATCCATCTCTATGTCTATCCATCTGTACCTTTATCTCTCTATACTAAAAGAAAAAAAAACGACCCAAGCCGTCACCCCAGATCGAGAGTATAACCTTTAGCAAATTCTCCCCACAGGGTCACTGCCACAGGGGTGAGTGCGGGAGCCACGAACAGCGATGCAAAATAGTCTGGGGACCGACCACCTCGATAGCTAATGATAGGTGCTTCAAATACAATGAAAAAGGCGGTTCGAACGGCAACTGTGGCTTCAGAGACAGTAGCCTGAACACTCTGAAGGCGTGTAGCAAGAGGTAAGATCGAGGCATGAGACAGTGATCGGTGGTTCAGTCGAGTGCTGTAAATGAAGCTTCGAATGCCTCCGAACCTAACCATCGTCTCACACACCCCATGTCTTTCCAGGGACGCCCCTTGCGGTACCCTGCACTGCCTCCCTGCGACAGATAAGCCCCTACTCACAGGCAGTTATCGATACGGAAGCATAAGCAACTGCCATTACGTCATCGCATCAAGACACATCCCCAGTGCCTTCTGGTTGGTTCCTGACGGCTCCGGTTGTGGCGTGAACAAGGTGTTT
>NW_028234416.1:18649759-18652259 GCF_977035675.1 Penaeus japonicus | reverse complement strand
TGAATACCAGAGTGAGTGTGCAAACTGGTTGTGCTACAGTGGCTGCATGTTGTCTTTCGGATATTATGACTATTTTGAGAATAGGCAAATATAAAGTGGGTTTGTTGGGCTGGTGGTGTCATTATTATTGTTATCTGTATTTGTGGTTGTTTTTGGTTGTCAGTGATATCATGTATATTTGATAAAAGGGTAAGTATCATGAGGGTTGTAGTGCAAACAGCGGAATTAATATTGTTGTTATCAGTATATGTGGCTCCTTGTTGTGTTGTTAATATTACTTATAAGCCCTATTAAATAGATAAGCAAATATAACAAAGGTTCTTGTACAGAAGTGGTGTTATTATAATTGTTGTTTTCAGCACTTTAATCAGAAGCAATCTATGATTATTAGGTAATATTTGGGAAAGGGAGAAAGACGAAGAGAAAAGGTAGAAAGACGAAGAAAGGTAAATAAAAGGACGAAACAAGAGAGAAAATGAAGAATCAAACAAAAATATCGAAGTGTAAGTAGGTATTCTTGATTATTATAATGATGCTATTCCATGCATATTCCGCCTAATAATCAACGAAGCTCTATTGTTTGTGTGAATGTAACAAAGTATCCGATCTTTGCTGTGCCCTTTCAAGGTTAATCGTATTCATCTAAATGCAAGCGATGAGGGTTTTAAAACGTTTTTTTTCTATCATGTACAGCCTTTATCGTATGTTAATTAGTAACTGAAACTGAAGCAGTTAAACATCGCAAGACATTAAATAGCTCTGAATTGATAGTGCAGAAAAAAAATACAGATAACCTGGGCCAAACCCATAAAAAAAGTCTAACCAAAGACCTCCTGCATAGAACCCTATAACAGACCTCACATTTAAGGCCGAAGAACAGAAGAAAACAAGAACACTTAACAAAGAAGAAGGAAACAAAAAAATAAAAAAAAACAAAAAACAAAATGAAGTCATCAGGAAATCTAAAATAGTCATTTAATGCGACCGTCCGCCAATCACCTTGTTTAGCTTATGCAGTACGTGCCGCGTCTACAAGCTAATTAACAATTTTGTTTTACACTATCACAGCGCACCATGGGCCATGTTGGAACTTTTATAAGGGACGGGAGGTTTGTTTTAATCTCACCCAAAGGTCCTGCTGAGGGTTTAGTAGCGGCCGACAGATGGCAGTCGAAGATACACGTGATTTGTGGAGTGGTTGGTAGCCCTGAGTGAAGCAGGGTGGTCGTTGGAACAGCGGCCGGTTGGGTCCTTCTCGGATTGAGATATTTCCTGGGTGGGGGATTCGTTTTCGTTACTTTCATTGCTGTTATGATTCTTATTATTATCACTATGGTTGTTCTCATTGCCATTATGATAATAATAATCATTAATAGTATTTTCATCATTAAGATTATCATCATTATTATTACTATTATCATTATTTATTATTTTCATCTTTATTGTTATTATTATTAATATTATCATTATTATTATTATTATCTTTATCATTATTTTTATCATTATTATTATTATTATTACTATGACTATAATTTTGATCACTATCATTTTTACTATTATTATCATTATAGCTATCATCATTATCATTATGGTTATTATCATTATCATCCTCATCTTTTTAGTATCATTATTTTATCTTCTTATCATTTATATATTATTATCATTTATTATAATAATTAATTTTGTTATCATCATTACTACTATAATTTCCATTGCTATTACTATCACAACCCTTATTATCATCGTCATCGATATTACAATTATTATCATCATCATCATCATCATTATTCTTATGATAATTAGCTTGTTCGGAAGTTTAGAAGGTCAAATTTCCGTCTTAAAAAATATGTATAAAAGATTAATCCTGAAAATATAGTCACATCAACCTAATTCATATTTGATGATGACAGTGATGTTGATATTCTGCTATCATAAAATTGATAAATATGTTTGTTAATCTCGAAGACTGCATAAACAAGGGCATATTTTATGCAGGTTGGATATCAAGTTCATACATCATGGGGCTTTGTTTACGGTTTGGTCCGTTTCCTTGAGCTAAGTGAGCCAGCCTCGCGGACGGTGCGGCTGTGTTTTGTTACACGTGGATGTGGGTTTATATATGTATATATATATATATATATATATATATATGTTATTTATATATATATATATATATATGTTGTTTTATATATATATATATATTATATGTAATATATGTATTATATATATATATATATATATATATATATGTATATGTATGTATTATATATATATATATATATATATATATATATATTATATGTATTATAGATATATATATATATATATATATATATATATATATAAATATATATATACATATATATTCATATATATATAAACGGAGATAGAGAGAGAGAGAGAGAGAGAGAGAGAGAGAGAGAATGTATGTATGTATATATATATATTCATATATATATGTATATGTGTGTATGTATATATATATATATATATATATATA
>NW_028234416.1:18642259-18647259 GCF_977035675.1 Penaeus japonicus | reverse complement strand
CCCTCTCTCACCCTCTCTTCTTCCCTCCTTCACCCACTTTCCTCCCTCTTCCCCCCTTCCCTCCCCCTATCACCCTCCCTCCACTCCTCCTTCCCTGCCTCACCCTCTCTTCTTCCCTCCTTCACCCACTTTCCTCCCTCCTCCCCCTTCCCTCCCCCATCACCCTCCCTCACCCTCTCTTCTTCCCTCCCCCTATCACCCTTCCTCACCCTCTCTTCTTCCTTCCCTCACCCTCTCTTCTTCTCTCCTTCTCCCACCCACCATCCCTCCCTCCCTCCTTCCCTCCCCCTATCACCTTCCCTCCTCCTATCACCCTCCCTCACCCTCTCTTCTTCCCTCCTTCACCCACCCACCCACCCACCCTCCCCATCCCCACCCTTTATTATCTCTACGCGTGCGTGTATGTGTCGTGCAGGAGGAACATAATTCGGCCTGTAACCTACCCTCATTAGCAGGCCGATGACGCTGTAGGCCGGCCTTACCGAGCCTACCTGTCTGTGAAGTGTAGTCTGGGATTTATGGGTCTCGGGTGGGGGTGGTGGTGGGGGTAGAGGGGGTAGTGGTGGGTGGGAGGGGGGACCCACTTAATAAAGCGTTTTGTTTACTTTTCTTGAGTTTGAAAATATGTTTTTGTATTTGTATTTTTTTTTTTTTTTTTTTTTTTTTTACATTCTTTATTTTTATTTTGCGACTGTGTTTTTGATTTGTCGTGTATTTCTTGGTTTCTAAGAACGAAATCCTAAGAAGATGCAGTTATTAATATGATATTTTGAATTTGAAGTATCTATCTTATTTTTCTTCACTAAATATTGTCAATGTTTTTTATTATTTTTTATTTTTTTGCGATTGTTATCACTCTGTTATGATGGTAAATCATATTTGTTTTGTTTTATTTCAATCATGTATCTTATCTCTATATATTATGAATTTATCATCGGTGTTACTGCTATTCGTATTGTTATCATTATTATCATCATTGCTATTATCATCATTATTGATACTGATATTACTGACATATCATCATTATTATCACTAATGCCATTGTTATTATTTTCATTACTATTGTTATTATCATCATTATCATTATTATCATTGTCATCATTATTGTTTATATCATTATCATTATTTTTGTCATCATCATTATCATCATTATTGCTATTTTCATTATTATTTTTATCATTATTGTTATTGATATTATTACCTTTATCATTGTTACCTTTACTTATCATTACTATTATTATTATCATTATCATCATGATTATCACTATCATTATGATTTTGATTATCATTATAATTACTATTACCATTACAGTTATTATTACTATTATCATTGTTATTATCATTGTCATTGTTATAAATTGTCAGTATTTGTATTTTCATTTTCATCATTGGTATTAGATTAAGGATAGTAATAATAATAGCAATGATAATACTAATGATGATAAAGATACTAATTATTACTATCATTATTATCATCATGACCATAATCATCATTACTCTCATTGATATTATTAGTGTTATTGTTGTTATTATTATCATTATCCTTATCATTATCATCATTGTCATAATTGTTTTATTATCATTAGCATTATTATCAGTGTTATTACTACTGTTGTCATTATCAATATTTTTGTCACCAAATTCATCAATATCATTACCATCATCCTTAACCTATACAGAATGTGCCTTTCTAACGGGTCACTATATCTAAAAAAACTGCCATCTTTTAATATAATTGATAGCTAATACAATCACAAAATATATTAAGCAAAACACCACTTTTGCAAACTCCTATAAAGCTTCTAGATGTTTCCTTCTTACTCTTCAAGAATCATGTTCTTTTCGAGTCTTCGAGTTAAAAAAAAAAGTAAAGATTTTCACGTTTTCTATCCACAATGTATTTTTAAATCTCGTTGTTTACATAATGCTAAACAGTCGTAAATATAGCCTTTTTTGGGATGGGGGGGACTTGTCTACAATGCCGAAAGTAACTACAGGCGGGCAAAAGGTGATCGTTTAAAGATTGGATTCGGCACTTTGCTTACTAACTGTTGCTAAGTGTGTGTGGCGATGAATAACAATGTGCGTGTGTGTGTTTTTATATTTCTTATTACATCAGCGTTGAGTATGATTTATGTATGTTGTAATGGTGAGGGTAAACAACAGATATATGCAGGAAGAGAGAGAGGGAGTGGAGAGGGAAAGGGAGAAGGAGAGGGAGAAGGAGAGAGAGAAAGAGAGAGAGAGAGAGAAAGAGAGAGAGGGACAGAGAGAGAGAAAGAGAGAGAGGGGGGGGGGAGGAGAAGGGATGATTGTGACACTATGAATTTAGTCTTAGAATCAGCTGACCTTGGAATTTATATTCAGGTACAAAATAGTTGGATATCTTTTTTATTTGCAGTGTTGAAAAGATTTATCGGTCATACAAAAAGTCTTGAGGTATTCGGAATATGAACAGACAAACAGAGAGAGAGAGAGAGAGAGAGAGAGAGAGAGAGAGAGAGAGAGAGAGAGAGAGAGAGAGAGAGAGAGAGACGACAATATCATTATCATTCTCTACCTATCCATAAAACCACTCACATTCTTACGACTTCCATTCAAGATCCACTCAAGAACGCTACAAATACAAAACAGAATAACCGAATGCCAAATTAATAAATAAAAGTCATCAACACGAGAAAGACCAGTACACTTCCCAGTCCCAACGGCTCGACAAAGGACAATCATCAAGAACTCAAGAGTGACATACGATTATTACCAAGGACGCTGTCTCCGTTTGGGTCTCTTCCTGTGCTTCAAAAGGAGCTTCGAACCATCAACCTTTTTCCGTTATGGTCGTTCCGCTTCGAGCTTCGAGTCGACAAGACAACAAGGAAAACAAAAAACGATTCATAACCCAATACTGATTCACTTTACTTCAACGACTCAACCAAAGGAAAGAATGCGCAGTGTATATACAATTCAACCTACGGCAACCAGGCGCGGTAGAAAAGGGTTGCAAATGCTTAACATTCTGATCATAGAACCGCTTCTTAACCAAGGTTCTTTGCGGCTGGCATGAAGAGCGAGAGGGAAGCTTATTCAAACTATGCTATCCGCGCGACCTCTGTGTTTCGAATTGGTTGTGCTGAGTTGGGGGGGAGGGAGGGAGGGGGGGGGAGGAACGTGGATTTAATAACATTATTGATTTAACAACATGGTTTTGATTACTTTTATTTATATGTTTATGGAAAATATGATTTTTTTTTACTATTTAACAACGCTTGATTTAGTGTTGTTCTGAGCTTAGATGTTTTGCAGTGTCTTGCTTTGTGATTTCAGTTTGGTCTTGGGGATTTTAGTTGAAACTTTTGCCAAATATATATATTCATGATTAATGTTATCATTTGCGTATTACCATCATTATCTTCATTGTTGTTATTATTATTTAACATCATTTTTTCATGATCATTCCCTTATAATTACCAACATCATTGCTATTATCATCATTATCACTAATAACATTACTACTGTCATTCTTATCATTATTATTATTATTATTATCATATTATCATAATTATCATTTCCATTACTGCTATCATTATATTCATATCATCATCATCATTTCTATTACTATCATCATTATCATTATTTTCATGTTATTATCTTTACTCTCAATATTTTCTTTAACCATTGTTATTATCATCATTATCGTTATCATGTACGTCATCATCACCATCATCATTATCATTACTATTATTATTGTTATATTTTTGTCCTTATCTTTATCATTATCCACTTTATCAGTATTATTAACCTTATCATCATTATTATTATCATAATTATCATCATTGTTAACATTAGTAGTATCATTATCATTATCATTATTATTATCATCATTATCTACATCATTATTGTTATCGTTAGCATAATCATCCTTATACTTAATATTATCCTTATTGTTAACATTATTATTATTATTATTATTATTATTATTATCACTATTATCATCATCATTATTATTATTATTATTATTATTATTATTACTATTATTATTATAATAATAATAATAATAATAATAATTATTATTATTATTATCATTATTATTATCATCATCATCATTATCATCATTAAACTCCTTATCTTTGTTTTTAGTAGTAGTAGTAGTAGTAAAATGATTATTATTACTATTACTATCATTAATGTTATCACCATAATTGTTATTATTATCATCATTACTACTACATTTAACATAATCATTACCATCTTCATCATCATCATCATCATTACATTCATTGTTATTATCATTATTATTACCAGTATCATTATTATCATCATCATTATCATTACCACCTATATATCATATATAGATATAATTATCCTCATTATCATTACCTCTCTTATTATCATTATCGCTATCTTTATGATCGTTATTATTCTCATTTTCAATTTTCATCATTATCGTCATTATCATATTTTCATTAAGTTGATTATTTCAATTATCATTATGATTACCATTATTATCATCATTATCATTATCATTATTATCATTATTACCATATTATCACCATTAATGTTATCATTAGGTTCTTTCATCAAATAAAAGAAAAATGTAGGATTTGAAAAAAATAGATAAATACAAATGAAAAAAGCTAAAACAAACAAACAAACAAACAAAAAACACGTAAAACAAATGCAATCGAACAGCTGGCATAAACAACACTCAAGGTCGACCAACAGGCGCCACTTTGTCTGTCTGTCTGTCTGTCAACATCATTCACAGTCTTTGAAGGGGAGTGTGACAACGCTCGTAATAGTAAGGTGAGATTTTCATTGAGCAACATGAGGCGGGCTCGCAACATTGCATTATTGAATGAGTAGGAATACTTTTAGCCAGAGACCTTATTTGTTTTTTTTTTTTTTTTTTAATTCTACTTTATTAATTGATTTTTTCATTATTTATTTACGTTTTCATTTACTTACTGATTTATTGAATGACTTTCATTCATTCATAAATTTAT
>NW_028234416.1:18614759-18617259 GCF_977035675.1 Penaeus japonicus | reverse complement strand
ATTATTGTTGATGTATTTTTGTGTATATGTATATATATATATATATATATATATATATATATATATATATGTATATATATATATATGTATATATATATATATATATATATATATATATATATATATATATATACATATATATATATATATTTACCTAGCTAAAAGTTATGCTTATATTTAGAAGATACATTAAACGTATATACCTATACAAAAGTAGATAATAACACACACCCCATCCCTCCCATCCCCCACATACAACCTCCAAACCCCCTTATGCATCCCCCCAGGCCCCCCCCCCACAATACAACCCCCCCTCCCATCCCCATCCCCCCATCAACACCACCCAAGCGAGAGGAATGTCATGCAGAATACATCTCAATCCTTCGTCATCTGTTCCACTCAAGTAACCGATTCTTCACACTTCCAATATATATATATCTTTTTTTTTATCTCTTTCTCCCAGCTGTGGGTGTCCGGAAGCCGGTAATCTTGTTCCCCGTCATCGGATAATTGTCTCCTCCGATTAAGGGGCGGCGCGGTCTGGAGGAGGCTGCGTTTACGGAGGCCGGTCATTAGGTGGGGGGAGGGGGGAAGGGGTAAAGAGGAGGGGGAAGGGATATGGGGGAGGGGGGGTGGATGAGAGTGGGTGGTCTTCGCTCGCTGGCTTTCGTGTCTCTCTTTCTCTCTCTCTCTTTTCACTTTTTCGCTCTCTCTCTCTGTCTCTCTCTCTCTCTCTCTCTCTCTCTCTCTCTCTCTCTCCCTCTAGGTCTCTCTGTCTTTCTGTCTCTCTCTCTCTCCCTCTCTGTCTCTCTGTCTTTCTGTCTCTCTCCCTCTCTGTCTCTCTGTCTTTCTGTCTCTCTCCCTCTCTGTCTCTCTGTCTTTCTGTCTCTCTCTCTCTCTCTCTCTCTCTCTCTCTCTCTCTCTCTCTCTCTCTCTCTCTCTCTCTCTCTCTGTCTCTCTCTCTCTCTCTCTCTCTCTCTCTCTCTCTCTCTCTCTCTCTTTCTCTCTCTCTCTCTAGCCTCAATTTTTTTTTCTTTCCTTCTTATTTTTTTCTCTCTTTCTCTAATGACTAAAAGATGGATAAAAGGATATATAAACAGACAGACTAACTGACATGACTGATAAAAATCAAGGGAAAACGAGAGAAAGTAAATGCCAATGCACGTCTCATCCGAAGTTCCTATAAAGGCGATTTCCCGGCAAATGATAGGACACTTTCCCCTTTATCATTTTTTCTTCCTACGCCTTTTAGTAGATTAAATGATCTTTTCCTCTATAGAAGAAAATTTGGGTTTCTACCTTATGATTTTCCTCATTACGTATGGTTGTGTGGGCGTGGTTTGGTCGCAAGTCTATTTTATGAGATGCTTCCCCCTCCTCCTCTTCTTTCTTCTCTTCGTCGTCGTCCTCCTCTTCCTCTTCTTCTTCTTCCTCCTCTTCCTCTTCTTTTTCTTCTTCTCTTCTCCTCCTCCTCCTCCACTTCTTTGTTTTATTCTGCTCAACTTCTTTCCTCTTTCTCTAATTCTTACTCTTTCTCGTCTTTTTGTTCTTCCACCTCTTCCTCCTTCCCCTCTGCTCCTCCTCCTTTTCACTCTTCTTCTTCTTCTACCTCCTCCTTCTCTCTTTCTTCTGTCTTGCCCTCCTCCTCCTCCTCATTTTCCTATTTCTTACCTTCTCTTTCTCCTTCTCCCTTTTCATCTTCCTCTTCTTCTTCTTCTTCTTTCGTATCTTCCTCTTCCTCCTCTTCCTCCCTCCTCCTCTTTTTCCTTTCCCAACTCCCCTTTTTCTTCCCCCCCTCCCTCTCTTCACAGCCCCCCCTCCTCCTCCTCCTCCTTCTCCTTCTCCTCCTCCTCCTCCTCCTCCTCCTCCTCCTCCTCCTCCTCCTCCTCCTCCTCCTCCTCCTTCTCCTTCTCCTCCTCCTCCTCTTCCTTCTCCTCTTCTTCTTCCTCCTCCTGCTCCTTCCCCAATCTATTTCTCTATTTCTGCTCCTCCTCCTCGTCCTTGTCCTCGTCTTCCTCCTCCTCCTCCTCCACCTCCTCCTCCTCCTCCACCTCCTCCTCCCCCCCTTCCCCTCCCCCTCCCAGTCCCCCTCCCAGTCCCCCTCCTCCTCCTCCTCCCTGTCCCCCTTCCCCTCCCCCTCCCCCTCCCCTTCCCCCTCCTCCTCCTCGTCCTCGCCCTCCTCTCCCTACCGTGAATGCCAAGATGTCTTGCAAGACGCTCCATAATCAAGCTAATGCAAGTCTTCTCAAAGAAGGTCGCGCGAGCGGTGAGTAATGGCGGATTCTAGACTGCTGCTGTGTGTGTGTGAGGAGGGGACAAGGGGGGAGGGGAGACAGGGAAGGATAGAGGGGAGAGAGGAAGAGGGAGGGAAAAGGGAGAGAGGAAGAGGGGGGGGAAAGGGGAGAGAGAAAGAGGGAGAGGTTGAGTAGGTAAGGAGGGAGGAGAGGGAGAGAGAAAGTGGAGGGGGAGAGGATGAGAGGAAGGGGAGGAGGAGGGGGAG
>NW_028234416.1:18607259-18609759 GCF_977035675.1 Penaeus japonicus | reverse complement strand
ATGAAAAAAATATATATAATTAAAAAACATAATGATGATAATGATAATAATAATGATACAAATGATAAAAATGATAATGAGAGTGATAGCAAGAATGATGATAACAACAACAACAACAAAAACAACAACAATGACAAAACTAATACCAATAATAACCAAGATAATAATAACAAAAACAACAACAATAGCACTAAAACCATAACTAATAAAAGTAGCAATAGCAAAGATAATGACAAAAAAAAAGAAAAAAAAAATGATACGCTTTTCCTGACCTTCTTGCCCGTGGATTTCCGACAAGAGACACAGTCATCATAATTTCATGGTTATTTTTTCCCTTCTCGGAGGGTAATGGAGGGTCGAGGGGGGGAAGAGAGGGGTGTGTGAAGGAGTGGGGGTGGGGGAGGGAGTGGGTGGGGGGGAAGGGAGGGTGTGTGTAAGGGAGGGAAGGAGGGAAGGGGGAGGGTGTGTGAAGGAGGGGTGGGGGGGGGGAAGGGAGGGTGTGTGTAAGGGAGGGAAGGAGGGAAGGGGGAGGGTGTGTGTGAAGGAGGGACGCAGGAGGGAGAGGGAGGATTTAAGAGAAGTGGGGGTGTGGGTAGGGTGGTGAAGGAGGGAAAGGGGGAATTTAAGAGAGGTAGGGTAGGGTGGGGGTGGGAGAGGGGGACGGTTGAGGAAGGATTTTTGAGAAAGAGAGGACGGGGAGAGGGGAGAAAGGGGGAGGAGGAGGGGAAGGGGATATGGGTTTCGGAGAAAAGTTGGGGAAAGATTTAAGGGGGAGGAGAGGAGGGGGAGGAGGAGGAGGACAGAGAGAAAGAGAGAAGAGGAGAGGAGGTGAGGGATGGGGAGGGAGGGGAAAAGAGGTGGGAGGGAAACAGAAGAGGGAGGGATAGAGAGGAAAGAGGAAGGGAGAAGAGGGAGGGAAGAGGAAGGGAGAAGAGGGAGAGATAGGGAGAGAAGAGGGAGGGATAGGGAGGAAGGAGGAAGGGGGAAGAGGGAGGGAGGAAAAAGGGAGAAGAGGGAAGAATAGGCAATGAGGAGGAAGGGAGAAGAGGGAGGGGGAAGGGAGAAAAGGGAGGGAGGAGGAAGGGAGAAAAGGGAGGGAGGAGGAAGGGAGAAAAGGGAGGGAGGAGGAAAGGAGAAGAGTGAGGGATAGGGAGGGAGAAGGAAGGGAGAAAAGGGAAGGATAGGAAGGGAAGAGGAAGGGATACGAAGGGAGAAGAGGGAGGGAGGAAAAAGGGAGAAGAGGGAGAGATAGGGAGGGAGGAGGAAGGGAGAAAAGGGAGGGATAGGGAGAGAGGAGGAAAGGAGACGAGGGAGGGAGGGAGAAAGAAGGGGGGAGAGGGTGGAAGGTTCTGGAAAGGGGGACGTTACTGCCGGTAAATGAGACAGAAGAAATCACCAGCGATGTGGTTCAGTAACCTCCAGGCCTTGCTCTGTTTTTCATATTTTCCTTCGTTCTTTCCTTCTTTTCCTTCTCTTGCTTTGACCTTTCTTCCTTTCTTCTTCTTTTGTTTACTCGATTTCTCTTATCTTATTCATCATTATTTTTATTGTGTTTTTTTCTTTTTTTTCTTCTATTTAGTTTTATTCCTTTTTGCTTCTTCTTCTTTTTTGTCTTCCTCTTCATCTTCCTCTTATTCTCTTTCCTTTTTTTCATTCCTCTATTCTTTTTCTTCTTTTTCGCATCCTTTCTTCTTCTTTTTTTCTCCCCCTTTTTCTTCTGCCACCTAATTTTATCCTCCTCCTTCTTCTTCATTTATCTTCTTTATCTTTTTCTTTTCCTTTTTTTCCTTCTTCTTCTGTCTCCCAACTTTCTCCTTTATCTTTTTCTTCTTCTTCTACTCCCTCCTCCCCTTTTTTTTCTTTTTTCTTTTTTATTCTCCTTCCTCTCCTCTTTCTTTCTTTTTCTCTTTTCCGCCCCCTCCATTTCTATTCATCTATTCCACAAACAGATTTTAGCGCATGCATATGCAACCACCCTCTTATGTGTAAATATACTTACATAACTTCCATAAGCAATATATATTCATGCATGTATATCTAATTGCAATATAGGCACCACACTATATCAGCGCATGGCAGTGTCTCAAAAGCCTTCTTGCATGACAATATAAGACTCATCTGCATGACAAGCATTTAGGAAGCGGCAAATGAAGGCTTCTTAAGATTTTTTTTTTCAAGAAGACTTCAAAAGGTTGTTTTTTTTGGGTGTGTGTGTAGGATGTCTTATGGTTTTGTATTCTCTGTTTGTGTTTATGAATAAATGAATAGATAAATAGATAAATAAATAAATAAAAAATGAATAAATAAATAAATAAATAAATAAATAATAAATAAATAAATATACATAAACATATATATACATATATATATATATATATATATATATATATATATATATATATATATATATATATATATACATATACTTATTCATATATACATGTATAGGTGTACATCTTGATTTATTTTAAAAATATAATTTCATGTTTCATCTCTACAC
>NW_028234416.1:18589759-18594759 GCF_977035675.1 Penaeus japonicus | reverse complement strand
TTTGTGGTGCGAACACGGTTGTGACATCATCATACTCATAGGAAGATGAAAAAAGGGAGGATGTAAGGAGGTATTGATGTGTGTTGATTTTGCAATAACTGTGATTGCATGCATGTAGGTGTATATACAATAAAGCTGTATCTGCATGCAAAGAGAGTGGTAATAGGTATTTACTCAGAGAAAAAGTGAAAGGTAGGAAAGAGAAAAGGTTTTGTGTGTGTGTATTACACTGCAAAGCACAAGCATAAACGCTTAACACAAACATAAACATTCATATGACAACACACTTTTATTTTACACATTTACACGATATTGTAACACAAATTCTCACTCTCTTCACCTAACCGAGGCACACTATTTTTTTTTATTTTTCTCACATGATCAAGTTCATAATCTTCTGAGGGCCACGCCCTTACGAAAAACCCCTTTCGATCTAGCCTCTATCCCCCCCCCACCTCCTTTTTCTTCACTTTCTTCTCCCCTCCCCCTTCTCTTCTTCTGCCCTTCTTCTTCCCTTTCCTTTTTCCCTTCAACCCTTCTCTTCTTCCTTTTTCTTATATTCTTTTTCCTTCCCTCCTTCTTCCTTGATCCGGGTCAGCTCTTCTTCCCAACCCTCCTCCTTTCTTCATTTCTCTTTTTCTAAACCATCCCCGTTTCCCCTTCCTCCCCTAACTAAACCATCCCCTTTTCCCTTCCGCCCTCCCTCCCCCCCTTCATCCCATCCCAGCCTCTACCCCTCTCCCTTTTTGATGCCCCATTCTTTTCCCCCATTCTTATTCTTTTTCCTCTCTTGACGTATTCGAGATGTAGGTAATCAGGCCCTAAAAAAGGCGGTACCCATAGGGAGTCCGTTCACAGAGAGGGGAGGGTTTAGAATGCTCGGATATGCTCGGGGGCCGATAGAGGGCGGAGTGGTCGGTGTTGAGGTCGCTTACATTATGAAAACTAATGACCGGGGTGTGGTTTTCGGCTTCTTGTTTAGTTGAGGCTTCCTGAAGGAGGAAGAGGATGTGAAGGTATGTATGTTTTGTGAAAGAGGGAGTATACTAACGTTGATGAAGTTATTATATAATCTCGTTGCATAATACCTCCCTCCCCCCCCCCCTTTTCCTTCTCCCTTTCTTTTTTTTTTTTCCCCCCCCCATCCTTCAAACATACAAAAACAGAGGTGTGTGAATTCATCAATAACTTTACATTCACTTGATTTTTTTTCTGGCCATGTTGCGTTCGCTCCGGTGATGTATGCAGTTTGGAAATGAAGATGTGGACTTTTTCGATTTGAATTTCATTTTTTCCAAAATTATTAAAAACAATGCTATTATCCATACGTTGCTACAAGTACCCTTCCTTAGTGCATTTGCATAATCATATATGACTTTATCTTATATGGTCGGTTAGATGAATAAACCTCATCTTTGCATTGACAAGACTGCAAATAGATAAATAAATAAAATAGATATTGCAGCATTGATAAAGTATAGTGAATTGTTTGTAGTAAATGAGAAAATTAAAGTATTATCAGAAGATAATACTTTAATGTTATTTGTGGAATTTTATTTTGTTGTTGTCCATGGATCTGTCATTAATGTTATTTGTGGAATTTTATTTTGTTGTTGTCCATGGATCTAGCTCATGGAAACAGAAATCACAACAAAATACCAATTAATTCACGATAAAAGCTGTTGTAGCAACCCCCCCAACGCCAACAAAAAAATACAAAAAACAATAATGAGACCACCTCCATCAGATAGATATAAAGAGAGACAGGAAGGGGAGGAACAGGAGGAGGAAGGAGAGGGAGTGGGAGAGGAAGGGGAAGGGGAGGGAGGAGATGGAGGTAAGGAAGAGGAGGAGGAGGAGGAGGAGGAGGAGGAAGGGGAGGAGATGGAAGTAAGGAAGAGGAGGAGGAGGAGGAGGAGGAGGAAGGGGGGGGGAATACTCACAACAACACCAATTGCAATAACAAAGACATTAAGGGTAATAAAATGTGAAAAAAAGAAAAAAAAATAACTCCAAGTCAAGAAGCATAGTAGGTCCTATAAATTATAAAGGATAATAGGCGTAACGCATCATAAATATAAAACGCATGACACGCTTTGAAAATACAATGAATGCATGACCTTTTCTTCCGAATGTGATCTATCATGTCACTTGCCATGTCAGTTATTTTTGTGTTTGTCTTTGTTTTTGTTTTGTGTTCGTTTGTGTCTATGTTTACTTGTTTATTTACTTTTTTTGCGTGCGTGTGTGTTTGTTTGTGTGTGTGTGTGTGTGCGTGTGTGTGTGTATTTGTGTGTGTGTGTGTGCGTGTGTGTGTGTATTTGTGTGTGTGTGTGTGCGTGTGTGTGTGTATTTGTGTGTGTGTGTGTGTGTGTGTGTGTATTTGTATTTGTCTCTTCGTGTTTATTTGTTAATTAATGCAAGTGCAAGGGCATGCATGATCTGGCTATAATTCAGTCTCAACAATCACAAATAATTTAGTGGCTTAATGATGCCCTTGATCATAATTATGCAATGATGCCAAACGATAATGATAATGATTCTTGTTGCATACGATGTTGCTAAAGTTGTTCATGTAGCTGGTTTTAGTGATGGTGGTTTTGTTGGTGTTGTTGTTATTGCTGTTTTTGTTGATTTTGTTGTTGCACACACATGCACGCTCATATATATATTATATATATATATATATATATATATATATATATATATAATATATATATAATTTTAAAATTAAATAATTTATATATGTTGTGTTGTGTGTGTGTGTGTGTGTGTGTGTGTGTGTGTGTGGGTTTATATATATATATATATTATATATATAATATATATATATATATAATATATATATATATATCTTGAATATATATATATACGTATACATGTACATATATACAACAAACACACAAACACATACACACACACACACACAGACACACACACACTATACACCCCCAACACACATCACATTCACCAAACTCACTCTCTCTCTTTCACACCCGTTCTATCTCTATATAAC
Organism: Penaeus japonicus; assembly: GCF_977035675.1. Lineage (NCBI taxonomy): Eukaryota > Metazoa > Arthropoda > Malacostraca > Decapoda > Penaeidae > Penaeus > Penaeus japonicus. The sequence goes on along the minus strand of NW_028234416.1, from coordinate 18,591,743 downwards.
CTTCCTCTCCTTTTACATAACTCTCTAAAAATCTCACCCTTCCCTCCCCTCCCTCCCTCCCTCCACACCCTCCCTCCCTTCCTTCCCTCCTCCCTCCCTCCCTCCCTTCCTACCACCGACCCCCCCTAAAATCCACCCTCCAAACACACCCTCCCCCTCGCGACTCCCTCCTACCACACTTAGACGTGTGGGTATGGTCATTATCTAATCAATCCCCCAGAACACATCGCATCCAAAGGAAGGACCCACAGCGCAACCCGGATCCAACCCCATAAGAATGATGCACTATTAACACTCGTAATTTACGGTCTGGTCACCCCCCCCTTTAAACCGGTCCCCCCCACCCACACCCCCGTCTATCTCCCCCCATCATACCCTTTCCTCCATCTCCCTTATTCTCCTACTTCTATCTCTCCCTTTTTCTTCTTCTTCTCTCGCATACCCCCATTAATCCCAACTCCCCCCCCCTCCCACCCCCCCCCCCATCGCTCCCCCCCCACACCACCCCCGTCTATCTCCCCCCATCATACCCCTTCTCCATCTCCTTATTCTCCTCCTTTCTATCCCTCCCCCTTCTCCTCCATACCCCATTATGGATGGGAAGGGGAGGGGAGGGGAGGACGGGTGGGAAGGAATGTGGATAGAGAGGAGGGGAGGGGGGGCAAGCTACACACCAGCATCTCATTCTCCTAATCACCCCCACCCACCCCCCCCCCCATGTGCGTCCCTCCTCCTCCTTCTTGTCCTCTTCTTGTTCCTTCTCCTTTTCCTCTTCTTCTTTTATCGTCTTTCTCTTTGTTTCTATTTCTTCTTCCATCGTTTTTTTTTTCTTGATCCTCTTCTTTTTTTTTTTCTCACTCTCTATCTCTCTTTTCTTCTTACTTTCCTGTCTTCTCTCATTTCTCTTTCCCTCTCCTCCTCTCTTCCTACTTCTTTTTTCCTCCTCCTTCCGTCTCTGCTTCCTCTCTTCCTCCTCCTTCATCATGAGAATTCCTTACCCTCACTTTCCTCCCACATTAACACCTTCACCATTTCCCTCCATTTTATTACTTCACATTTTTCACTTTTATTTCCCCCTCTCTTCTATTTTTTTTATCTATTTCCATTTTATTCTTTATTCTCTTCCTCCTACCTTTTCATTCTCCTCACTATCATTATCATCGTTCGTCCTCCCCCACCACCCTTACCTCCTCCTCCTCTTCTTTCTCCACCTCCACCACCAGTACCACCTCCTCTACCTCCACCTCCTCCTCCTCTTACTCCCCCTCTACCACCAGTGCCACCTCCTCCTCCTCCTCCTCTTCCTCCCCTTCTACCACCAATACCACCTCCTCCACCTCCACTTCCTCCTCCTCCTTTTCCTCTTCCTCCCCTTCTACCACCAATACCACCTTCTCGACCTCCACCTCCTCCTCCTCCTCCTCCTCCTCCTCCCCCTCTACCACCACTACCCCCTCCATCTTTTTAATAATTATTATGTTCATTTCATTCAATTTTTTCTATTCTTTCTTTTATTATTGTCTCTCTTCCTCCTCCTCCTCCTCCTCTTCCTCCCCCTCTACCACCAATACCACCTCCTCCACCTCCACCTCCTCCTCTTCCTCCCCCTCTACCACCAATACCACCTCCTCCCACCCCCCTCCTCTTTCCCCCCCCCCCCCCTCCTCCTCTTCCTCCCCTCTACCACCAATAAATTCCACTCCAAACCCACCTCCTCCTCCTCATCCTCACCGCTTACCACCCCCCCAAACCACCTCCTCCACCTCCAACACACCCCTTCCTCCTCCTCCTCCATTTCCTTCCATTCCTCCACCTCCTCCTCCCCCTCTATCTACTCCACTCCCTCCCCTCCTCCTCCTCCTCTCCTCCTCATTTATTTTATCCCACCCATTACCCACCACTCCATACCTACCCCTCCTCCTTCTCCATTTATTCCGGTGTTTCTTGTTCATGTTCTCGTCGCATTGTTATTCCGAATGGCGGC
>NW_028234416.1:18569759-18579759 GCF_977035675.1 Penaeus japonicus | reverse complement strand
CCTCCTCCTCCTCCTCCTCCTCCTCCTCCTGCTGCTGGTGCTGTTGCTTCTCCTCCTCTCCCCCTCCTCCTCCTCCTCCTCCTCCTGCTGTTGCTTCTGCTCCTCCTCCTCCTCCTCCTCCTCCTCCTCCTCCTCCTCCTCCTCCTGCTGGTGCTGTTGCTTCTCCTCCTCTCCCCCTCCTCCTCCTCCTCCTCCTCCTGCTGTTGCTTCTGCTCCTCCTCCTCCTCCTCCTCCTCCTACTCTTCCTCCTCCTCCTCCTCCTCCTCCTCCTCCTACTCTTCCTCCTCCTCCTCCTCCTCCTCCTACTCTTCCTCCTCCTCCTCCTCCTCCTCCTCCTCCTCCTCCTACTCTTCCTCCTCCTCCTCCTCCTCCTCCTCCTCCTCCTCCTCCTCCTCCTCCTCCTCCTCCTCCTCCTCCTCCTCCTCCCCTCGCCTAGAGACACGAGCCGTAACGAGACACCGCCGAAGAAGGAAGCTGTTTTTATCCTTCTATCTGTCGGCGGAGGAGGTTTCGAAGGGCATGAGAGAGAGAGAGAGAAAGAGGAGGAGGAGAAGGAGGCGATGAAGGAAGGAACGTGAAGACATAAGAGAAATAGAGAAAATATAGAGTAATAAAAAAGGAGAAGAAAGTATAAAGATAAAAAAAGAGGGAGATTTCGAAGGGTGCGAGAGAAAGAAGGTGAAGGAGGAGGCGGGGAAGGAAGGAAAAGAAGAAAGAAATAAAAGAAGTAAAGAAAAGAAAGTGGAAAAAAAGATGAATAAAAAGGAGAAAAAAAAAAGAAATAAAAAGTGATATTTCGAAGGGCGTCAAGTGAGGGAAAGAGAAGGAGGAAGATGCGGAGAAGGGAGAAGAGAAGTAAAGAAGGAAAAGAAGTAGAGAGAAAAGTAGTAAGAGTAAAAAAGAAAATATGAAATAAAGAAGTAAAGAAAATAAAACGAAGAGTAAATAGATCGAGTGTTTTGATGAAGGATATTTTGAAATTGACATATACAAAGGGAGAGTCTGCGTTTGTTTGTTTTTTCTTCTACTTTGATAGAGATCGTTTTAGAGTGTCGGGTTATGAACTGGATATTTAAAAGTAGCGTAATGGGAGTTTTGACAGAGGACATTTGGTAAGTGTGAAGTGAGAACCTCATTGATGTGTACCTCTTCGTTTTGGATTTTCTAAAGTAGTGGAATTTAGTGATAAAAAAAAAGAAAAAAAAAGTATATATATATATATATATATATATATATATATATATATACATCAATCACTCTATGTCTTACTCATTCTTAGTACATACGGCATTACGATAATTTCTTTCCGTGTTCAGAGCCGTTGTAGCACATTCGTCATACTCAAAATATTTCTTCATTTTATATATCAAATCCCTCGCCATTTTCTCAGGAAATTCTTCTTTTTTCTCGCCATACACCTCTAACATATTCTGAACGTAACAAAACTAGTTAAAGACTTTGCCACTGGTTGTACTGGTTGTTTCCATATATGTCAAGTATACCCAGTCTCCCTCAGTGTATTCTTATTAGAACACAAACACAGGAACGAGTGAATAAAAATGAAAATGAAACACAATAATATCTAAATCAATGTTATATATTATATAATCCCTATCATCATTTACTCTTCCTCTTCCTCTTCCTCTTCCTCTTAATCTAACACCTCATTCCTCTCTTTCTTCTTCTCCTTCTTTTTTCTATTTGTCTTTGTCTGTTCTTCTCCTATCCATTCTCTTCCCCTCCTTATTATCTCCCACCTCATCCCTATCCTCATCCTCCTACACCGATGTTACATTTCACGCGCCTGTAAGTCTCGAAATCCGATGAACCATCAAAGAAAGAAAGAAAGAAAAAAAAAGAAAAAAAGTAATAATTAAAAAAATAATAATAAAAAAGAAAAATAAATAATTATAAAAAAGAAATAATAATAAGAAGAAGAAGAAGAAGGAAAAAATAATAATAAAAAAAGAAAAAAATAATATTAATCAAAAAGAAATAATAATAATAATAATAATAAAAAGAAAAAAATATATAATAAAAAAAAGAAAAAAAAGAAAGAAAGAAAGAAAAAAAAAGCTCGTTTGCAGTGTCCATACACACGCCGTATTAAGTGCACGACGCTAAGGACGTGTAAAAGGACCCTTGTCGAGAACAACTCCGGATCGGTAGTGCGTGTCGTGGATATCTGGGAATCCTGGTGAGGAGAGGTTGGATTCCTGACGTGCTGGGGTGTGTGTCTGTGGTAGGGAGGGGGGAGGGGAGGGGGAGGGGTGTGTGTGTAGTGGGGAGGGGGAGGGGTGTGTGTGTGGTGGGGAGGGGTGTGTGTGGTGGGGAGGGGCGGGGGAGGTGTGTGTGTGTGTGTGTGTGTGTGTGCGTGTGTGTATGTCTGACCCCTTAAATTATCAAAAAATTAAGAACACCTCTCTCTCTCTCTCTTTCTCTCTCTCTCTCTCTCTCTTGCGCGCGCGCGAGAGAGAGAGAGAGAGAGAAGCAGAGAAACCGACAAATGGAAAAACAGAGACAGACAAAAAAAAGATGAAAAAAAAAAACAAAAAACAAATAGAAAAGGCAAGAAACAAAGAGAGAGAGAAAGAGACAATGAACACACCAGTCAGCAATAACATAGCAAGACAAAAAAATACCCACCTTCAGCGTCTCAGCAACCTTGTTATTCCTCGCCAACGCTCCGATCTGTTGCAATAAAAACGTTTCTTTCAATGTAGATCACTCCCCAGAACGTACTAAGTGCTACATAAATTCCTACGAGAAACCCAGGCTGTGGTTGTGGCCTATTACCATTGTTGCTACTTCTGCTACTACTGACCCTGAAAAAAGGAGAGAAAGAGAGAGAGAGAGTGTGTGAAAGAGAGAGAGTGTGAAAGAGAGAGAGAGAGAGAGAGAGAGAGAGAGAGAGAGAGAGAGAGAGAGAGAGAGAGAGAGAGAGAGAGGGAGGGAGAGAGAGAGAGAGAGAGAGTGTGTGTGTGTGTGAGAGAGAGAGAGAGAGAGAGAGAGAGAGAGAAAGAGAGAGAGAGAGAGAGGGAGAGAGAGAGGGGGGGGGAAGAGTGAGAAAGTGAAAGAAAGAGAGAGAGAATGTATTAATCGCTTCTTCTTACGCCAATCTCACCGACGATCAAGAATATTCATGAGAACGTGTGAGGGGGGGGGGGAGGAGGGAGTAACAAGGGAGACGAAAAGAGGGTGGTTAAAGGGTGAAATGAGGGGGAGAGAAGAGGAATAGGGGAAGGATAAGGGCCAAGAAAATATGAAGGGAAGATGAAGCGGTGGAGGGGAAAAGGGGGGGGAGGGGAAAGGAGGTAGGTAGAGTAAGAAAGAGAGAGAGAGAAGATGAGGGTGGAAGGGAAATCAGAGAGAAGAAAAGACGAAGACGAGGGAGGAGGAGGGGAGAATGAGAAAAAAAGAGGAAGAAGAGTGGGAAAAAATAAGGGAGGTAGTGAGACAAAAAGAGAAGAAAAGAAAATGAAGGAAAAGAGAGACGAACAGAAAATTAAATAAGGGAGGTAGTATAGGAGAAAGAGAGAAGAAGAGAAGAGGGAAGAGAGAAGAAAAGAAGAAAAGAGGGAGGTGGCGAGAGACGAACAGAAAATGAAATAAGGGAGGTAGTGAAGGTGAAAGAGAGAAGAAGAAAAGAGGGAAGAGAGAAGAAAAGAAGAAAAGAGGGAGGTGGCGAGAGACGAACAGAAAAGGAAATAAGGGAGGTAGGGAAGGTGAAAGAGAGAAGAAGAAAAGAGGGAAGAGAGAAGAAAAGAAGAAAAGAGGGAGGTGGCGAGAGACGAACAGAAAAGGAAATAAGGGAGGTAGTGAAGGAGAAAGAGAGAAGAAAAGAAGAGGGAAGAGAGAAGAAAAGAAGAAAAGAGGGAGGTGGCGAGAGACGAACAGAAAAGGAAATAAGGGAGGTAGTGAAGGTGAAAGAGAGAAGAAAAGAAGAGGGAAGAGAGAAGAAAAGAAGAAAAAAGGGAGATGGCGAGAGACAAATGGAAGATGAGACCACAGAACCCTCTTTGAGCTGGGACTCTTGGTTGACTGTTTGGTTAATCTTTTCCTTTTCCTTTTCATTAGGAATGTTCACTTCACTATCTTCTTTATCCTCTTTTGGTTGCTTGGTTAATCTGTCATTATTGTTTGTATCGTTTGTTTCTTCATCTTCTGTTGTTGTTGTTGTTGTTTTTTTTGTGGCATTTTCTTTTAATTTTTGTATTCTTCTTGAATTCTCTCTCTTTCGTATTCTATTTTCTTTATTTTCATGCTTAGTCTTTCTTATTCGTTATCATTATTATTATCATTATTATTATTATTATTATTATTATTATTATCATTGTTAGAACATTATGATGATGATAGGTAATGATAATCAATAATGATAATGATAATGTTAATAGTAATGATGATAATAATAACAGTAATAATAATAATAATATTCAAAATGATAATGATAATGAAAATGGTGTTTATGATGATAATCATCATGTTAGTAATAACAATAATGATACTGATGATAATTGATAATAATGATAATAATGTTAATAACACTAATGATAATAATGTTAATAACACTAATGATAACAATATCAATAATGATAATGATAATCACAATAATAATAATAATAATAATGAAAATAAAAATAAAGAAAATAATAACATCTATATCAACAGCAACAACAATGATAGCAATAGTCATAACAAAAAACAAAAAAAAAAAACAAAAAAAAAAAAACAATAATGAAGATCAATAAAAATGATAGTTTCGGAGAGCCCACGGTCCCCCCTCTCCCCCTACCCCCCCCCCCGACCCCCTAAGAAGACGAGACAGGGTCAGTCCACTTGCAAGATGGACTATCATCATAATTCCGTTTTATGGCGACGCATCCTGTCTTGAGGGAGAAAATATGAACTTGTCCATCCAGGTGTTATCGGGAGAACATTTGTACCAGAAGCTTCGAACGTCTTGCAAGTTTGTGAATTATTATGATGGGTCGTATGGTTCGTTCCTCGTGGGTGGATGGGTGACCAGATGGGTGGGTGGGGGGTGTGGGGTGTGGGCGTGGGGGTGTGGGGGGTATGGGGTGTGTGGGTATGGGGGGTGAGTGTGGGGGTGGGGGGTACTAACTTCCTTCTCTACCTCTCCTTCCTCCTCTCCCTTTCCCCTTTCCCCTTCTTCTTGCCACTCTCCCTTCCCCTTCCCACCCTTCTCCCTTTCCTTTCTTTCTTCCCTACATTCCTCCCCCCTCTCTCTCCCGTTCCCCCTTCCCTCTTCCCCCTTTCCCTCCTCTCTATTACATCTTACCCGTCAACCATCCTTGCTTCTCCCCTCCCCCTTCCCCCTCCCTTCTCCCCCAACATCCCTCCATTCACATCCACCGCTACTGCTCCTCTCCCTTCCCCCTTCCTCCCTTCCTCCCTTTCTACTACTATTTCCTCCCCACCCTACCTACCTCCTCCCTCTCCCCCTACCCCTCAACCCCCCTACCCCTCAACCCCCCTCCTCCCTCTCCCCCTACCCCTCAACCCCCCTCCTCCCCCTCCTAATCCCTCCGTTCACATCCACCGCTGCCGCTCCGACCGTATCCAATTCTTTGGCGCAAACTGCATAAACCAGATCCTTCGCGGGACAACAATACACGCACTGACGGAGGACAATCAACGAGACACCGACACATGGGAGCTTTATCTACTGTCGGCAGGGAGGCCACGCCCCCCCCCCCCCTCCCCGCCTTCCCCCTTTTCCCCTCGTTCCTCCCTCTCTTCCTCCCTCCCTCCATCACCCTCCTTCCCTCCCTCCCTCCCTCTTACTCTCCTTGTTTCTTTTTTTCCCTGACTCTCTTCCGTTCTCTTTCTACTTCCTAAGCCTTTCTTTTCTTTCCCCTTTCCTCTCCTTCTTTCTTCTCCCTACTCCCCCTTTCCCCTCCTTCCCTCCCTCTTCCTCCTCCCAGTTACCCTTTCCCCTTCCTCTCTCCCCTACCTTCCTTCCTCCTCCCCTTTCTTCTACTCTCCCCATCCCCGGGTGCAAAACCCTGCCAAGACATCCTTCCCGCGCAAAGAAGGTCGACGTTCCCTCCACTTTCCAAAGGGTAAGTGATCCTTAAGGACATCTTGAAGGGGATCGCGTTCCATCAGATATGACAAGGAACCCCTCCAATCCTCTGCTATTTTTCAATTTCGCGCGCCAATGAGCGGAAAGGAAGGGAGAGGAGGAGGAGGAGGAGGAAGAGGAGGAAGAGGAGGAGGAAGATCGAGAAGAGGAGGAAAAGGAGGAGTAGGAGGAGTAGGGAGGAGGAGGAATAGGAGTAGGAATGATGAGGAGGAGGGGGAGGAGGAGGAGGAGGAGGAGGAATATTAGGGAGGAGGAGGAAGGAGGAGGAGGAGGAGTAGGAAAGATGAGGGGGAGAAGGAAGAGGAGGAGGAGAGGAGGGGTAGGAGGAGAATGAGGAAGAAGAGAAGTAAAAAGGAGAAGGGGGAGGGGGACGGGGAGGAGGACAAAGAGGGGGAGGAGCGGGAGAGGGAGGAGGAGGAAGAGGAGCGGGAGGTGGGGGAGGAAGAGGAGGAAGGACCAGAGTAGAAGGAGGAGGAAGAGGGACCAGAGTAGAAGGAGGAGGGAGAACTGGAGGGGGAGGAAGAGGAGAAAGAAGGAGGGGAGAAACCCTAGGACAATGACGAAGATGACGAGGAGACGAAGGAAGAGAACGAAAAGGAGAACGTAAAAGGGCGATGTCGAAGGAAAGGTTGAAGAAGTAAAAGGAGAGAAATATGAAGGAAAAAAAAGGGAAGAACAAAAGAGAAGATGAAAAAGAGAAGAAAAAAAACAGAGTAAAATGAAGAAAATGAGGAAGAAGAAAAAAAAGAAGGAAAGAAAAGGGAAAACAAAGAAGAAGAAAAAAAAAACAAAAGAAAAAAAGAAGACAGCGAAGAAGAAGAAAACACAGAAGAGGCAGAGGAAGAGGAGAAGAAAGCAGAAGAGACAGATAAAGAGGGGGTTGTAGGGAAGAGGAGGAGGGGGGAGGGGGGGCAGAGAGAAATAATGGCGGGGCTGTTGTTCCGCCGCGCCAATTTTGAATCTTCGTCCACATTAGTGTAATTGGCTTCGTATCTTCGAGAGAGAGAGAGGGGGAGAGAGAGAGAGAGAGAGAGAGAGAGAGAGAGAGAGAGAGAGAGAGAGAGAGAGAGAGAGAGAGAGGGGGGAGAGAGGAGAGAGAGAGAGAGGGGGGGGGGTTAAGAAAGAGAAAGAAGAGATAAAAGAGAGAGAGAGAGAGAGAGAAGAGAGAAGGAGGGAAGAAGAGAAGAGAGAGAGGGGGGGGGTTAAGAAAGAGAAAGTTGTGTGAGAGAGAGAGAGAGAGAGAGAGAAGAGAGAGAGAGAGAGGTAGAAGATAGAGGAAGTGTGTGAGATAGTGTATGTGTATTGTGTTTGCTGTGCTCTCTGTCATACCACGTTTGTGTGTATATATGCGTTGTTTGCGTACATGATGTAATATATGTACCAATGGTGTATGAGGAGGGAGGAAATTCGGAATAAAGAAAAGAGAAAGGGGAGTGAACGGGGGGGGGGGGGGGAGGGTGAAAGTGGAGTGTGTGATTGTTTGGATCAATGGCAAGTGTTAATTCGACTTTGTTTCGTGTTTCGAATGTAGTTCTAATTTCATTACGAATCAATAATTTGAGTTGAGATGGGTTTTGAGGGATAAATAATAAATTTAGTGAAAACAGACCACAAACAATAGCTACTTAGTAGTTATATTGGGAAATAAAAATAACAGGTGGACAAATAAATCGCATTTGTTTTCGCTTATAGATATTTTATAGATAGTCAATTTCAACACAAAAATCAGTATGCAAATAAGCATATAGATTATAAACGTATTTTGTCTAACTACGTAGCCTAGCTCTTCAGTCTTGATTATTATTATTATCATTGTTATCATTATTTCATTATCATTCTATTATCATTATTATTAGAGAGAGAGAGAGAGAGAGAGAAAGAGAAAGAGAGAGAGAGAGAGAGAAAGAGAGAGAAAGAAAGAGAGAGAGAAAGGGAAAAAAGAGAAAGGGGGACATAGAGATGGAGAACGGCAGAGAAACAAAGGAAGAAAGGAAGTTACCAAACAGAGCCCTGAATCATCCACAATTCAGTCTCTCCACAAACCAATAATTTTTTTTTCTTGTGAGTATTCTCCTCAGAAGGACAATCTTCCCCCCCGCCCCCTCCCCCATCTCCCCTTCCTCCCCCCTACCTCTCCTATTCACCTTCCTCCCCATTTCCCCATCTCCCCTCTCATCTCCCCATCTCCCCTCCTCCCCCTACTTCTCTCCCAACCCACCCAACCCACCTTCATAGTCCCCCCTCCCTCCCTCCATCCCCCCTTCCTCTCCACAACCCACCTCCCCCTATCTACCCCCCTCCTAGCCCTCTATAACTCCCCCCTCCTCCATTACCCGAAACCCCTGCACGATGGCGTGACAATGAGCCTAGTCCGTAATAGCCAGAAATAACGGGGTGTCGTGCTATGCAAATTGAAATAAAAATCGTCCATTTGCCGTCCGGGCGTCATGTTTCCTCCTTCGTCATGCACATGGCCAATGCTGTCATAAATGGGGAGCAGATGACAGGCTATTCGAGTGGGGGATAGGGGGGAGGGGGGAGTGTAGAGCGTGGCCGGGGGAGGGGGGAGGGGCGTTGAGCGTGGCTGGGGGAGGGGGGAGGGGGTGTTGAGTGTGGCTGGGGGAGGGGGGGGGGCGTTGAGCTGGACGGGGGAGGGGGAGGTTGGGTTAGGTTAGGAGGGGATGGGGGGGATTCTCACACGACGCAAGGTTGTCACGCGTTCAGGGAGGGGGAGGGAGAGAGAAGGAGGGGAGGAATGAGGGAGGGGAGGGAGGGGGAGGGAAGTGGGAGAGAGGGGAGAAAGGGGAGGGAAGGAGGGAGAGGAGGTAGAAAGGGATGAGGGGGAAGAGAAAAGGGAGGAAGGAGGGGGACGGAGAAGTTTTGGGGAATGGAGGGAGAGAGAAGAAGATGACACGAGAGGAGGGAGAAAGGACAACACTACTTTTTTTTTTTGTTTTTTTTTTTTGTTTCCCCGGGTTACTCTATCCTCTTTCTATGTTCTTTAATCTAACTTTCTCCCTCTTATTATCTTTATGTCTTTTTTTTTCTTCTTTTTTGTCTGCTTCTGTGACATTTTGCTGATTTGTCTGCATGGTGCTCTTCTCTCCTTTTCTTCCCTCTCTCCCTCATTCTTTTCGACGTTACGTCCTTCCTTCCTTCTCTCTCTGTCTCTCTCTCTCTCTCTCTCTCTCTCTCTCTCTCTCTCTCTCTCACTTTCTCTCTCTCTATCTCTCTCTCTCTCTCTCTCTTTCACTCACACTCACTCACTCACTCTTTCTCTCTCTCTCTCTCTCTCTCTCTCCTTCCTTATATCCTTCTATCCCTCTCCTGATTAAACCTTCCTTATACCATCTGATTTTTTCTCTCTCTTTTCTCATTTTCTTTTTTTTTCATCAGGCTCATATTTTACGCCGATCCCGTGTGGATTAGGCGCTAACACGAATCAAGGCGGTCTTAGGTGGAAGAATTCACGCATAGTTATTCCCTCATGCCGACGGTCTATGAGGGACGGCGCGTGCTCTCTCTCTCTCTCTCTCTCTCTATCTATCTATCTATCTATCTATCTATCTATCTCTGCCTATCTATCTATTTCTATCTCTCTTTCTCTCTCTCTCTCTTATAAGAGGTCGAGTGACATATGATGATAGGACCATCATTGGACAGAGGTAATGGGGCTTGTTGAATTTATTCATGCATGTGGGTGTGTGTGTGGATGGGTTTGTGTCTCTGTGAGTTTATGTGTGTGTTTATGTTTGTGTGTGTGTGTGTGTGTTTGCATGTGTGTGTGTGTGTGTGTGTGTGTCTGTGTGTGTGTTTGTCTGTTTTTGTGTGTGTCTGTTTTTTTGTGTGTGTATGTGTGTGTGTGTTTTTGTGTGTGTCTGTTTTTTGTTG
>NW_028234416.1:18559759-18564759 GCF_977035675.1 Penaeus japonicus | reverse complement strand
AAAACAAACAAACAAACAAAGAGAGAGAAAGAGCGTGAAAGAGAAAGAAAGAAATTGCCTCCCAAGGTAACAACAGGTGAGAAACACACGGTTTATGGAATCAGATCTGCATGGAAACCCGTGTTCCACTCCGACAAATCCTGCAATTGCAACAGTATTTCAACGGCAGCTCAATACCTCGCAACGCCAGGGAAGAGAACTCGACTAACGTAACGTAATAAGAAAAGTAAAATAAGGAAAAAAAAGGAAAATAAGAAAACAAAAGCCAACCTGTGGAGGGAGGAAGGGGAGGGGGGAGGGATATTAGGTGGGGGGGGGGGGAATTAACAAGACAAAAAAAATATGTATTGAAAAAAATTAAGGGAAATTTACGACCTGGTTATTTTGTGTTCGATTTGTGAATTTTGGTTGTAGTCTAGTTTTTCTCTTCCTTTTTTTCTTCTTCTTTTTCTCCTTTTTTGCGTTTGTTTTCTTCTTCTTGTCTTTCGAATTAATTTTATTCTCTATTGGTTTCCTTGATGGAAATATGATTCTTCTCTCTCTCTCTCTCTCTCTCACACACACACACACACACACACACACACACACATATATATATATATAATATATATATATATATATATAATATATATTTATATATATATATATATATATATAATGTATGTAAGTATGTATATGTATATATGTATATATATATATTGTATTTCTAATTTGTATTTTCATCATTATCATCTTTCTCTGGTGTGTGTTTCTCTTTTTTTCTTTATCTTTCTTTCTTCCAAATTTCTTCTTTTTATTGGTATCCCTCCCTCCTCCTCCCCTCTTCTTCGCTGGTTCTGTTTTCCCTCCTTCTCCATCTTCTTCTTACTCCGCCTCCCCTTCTTCCTCCTCCTCTTTCCTTTCCCTCTTCCTCCTTACTTCTCTCCTCTTTCTCCTCCATCTTCTCTTCTTCCGTCCTCTCTTCTTCTTCTTCCTCCTCCTCCTCTTCTCCTTCCTCCATCTTCTACCTTTCCTCCTCCTCCTTCCCTCCTTTCTCTTCTTCCTTTCTCCTTTTTCTCCTGTTCCTTCCTTTACACTTCCTTCTTTCCTTCACTCTCCACCTCCACCTCCTCCTCTTCTTCCTCCTAAAGAGAGAGAGAGAGAGAGAGAGAGAGAGAGAGAGAGAGAGAGAGAGAGAGAGAGAGAGAGAGATAAAGAGATAGATAGATAGATAGATAGAGATATAGATAGATAGTTAGATAGACAGACAGATAGACAGAGAGAGAGAGAAAGAGAGAGAGAAACGGACAGACAGAAAGAGAAAGAGAAAGAGAGAGAAAGAGAGAGAGAGAGAGGAAGAAAGAGAGAGAGAAAAAAAAAAGATTAACCAACAGTCACCATGACCCTCTGTCTTAATGTTTTTTTTCGCTCTCGCGTGACGATGGCAGTGACAGGCGCGGTGACAACAAGTGCGTTACCATGACAACAATCTCTCTAACATAACTAGTGTTTTAATCGAGGGACAGGATGGAGGGAGGGGGGCGGTGTGGGGGGAGGGGGTCGTGACACTTATTGCAATTTGGGAAATTTATGTCTTTTCGCTCTCTGTTCATGCAGTGTTCGCTCAATTGTCATTAGATTTCTTGATAACAGCTGGCAATGATGATAATGATTATGGTAATGATTTTGATATTCCTGACTGGAATTATATAATCATATAATTATATTGATAATGATAGTAATAATGCTGATGATAATGATAATGGTGATAAAATGATATTGATGTTGATAATGATTACAATCTTGATAATGATAATAACAATAAGGATAGTAATACTAATCAAAATGATCACAATAATAACAAAAATAATAATGGCGATAGTAACAATAATAGTAATACAATAAAAACAATAATGATATTGGTGACAATGATAACAATATTAAAGGTAATAATAATGATAATCGCGATAATGATAATAATAATGATGATGATAACAATATTACTAAATTTGATAATGGTAACGATGGTAATAATGAGAATGATAACAATGAAGATAATAGTAATAACAATTATAAGTAAAATAACAATGATAATTATGATAAAAGTAATAATAATAGTAATGACTAGGATAATGATAATAGTAACAATGTTAACAATAATGATAATAGTAATAACAATCGTAATATCAAAAATACTTAGAATGATAATGACATTCATAATAAAGATAATTATGAAGTAACAATAATGATAATAACAACAATAATGATAGTGATTATGATAATAAAGTAATAAATAATGATAATGATAGCCATAATAATAACAATAAAGATGGTAATACTATCATCATATCATTTCTATTGTTGTTATCATCATCATCACTATCATCATGATCCTAACCACTATCGTTTTTAATTACCAATAGATGCGATTATGAAAATAAAATTCTTACATGTATTTCCACCCTCCTACATTTCTCCTCCTCTTCCCTCTCTTCTTTTTCTTCTTCCTTCATCTGTCCCCTCTTTACTGTTCCTCCTCCTTCCTTCCTCCCTCCCTCATTCTCTTCTTACTCCTCTTCTCTCCTTCATTTATCTCTATCTTCCTCCCCCTATCCTTCTCCTCTTCCCTCCCTCCCTTCCTCCTCCTCCCCCTCTTCCTTCCTCCCACCTCCCTTCCTCCTCCTCCCTTCCTCCTCCTCCTCCCTCCCTTCCTCCTCCTCCTCCTCCCACCTCCCTCCTCCTTCTCCTCCTCGCGGGTAACCTCAGCGCCGGCCCCGGAAGTAACCAATTACCGGCTCGAAATGCAATCCTTGGCAGCGCAGGCACAGGCACAGGGCCGGCTCTTGTTTCTTGGTTGTCTTCTGCGCTTGGAGTGCATTTGCTCCTTAGCCGCTTCCGGGCAAGGTTTTGCTCTGGGGTTTCTATAGGGAGGGTAATTTGGTAGTTTTTTGGTTGTTTGTTTGTTTGTTTGTTTGTTTTTATTTTTTGTACCTGTTGTTGTGTGTGTGTGTGCTTGTTTTCTGTTGTTGTTTTTCAATTCTTGGGTTATAGTTGGGTTGGATTTTTTATTCTTCTTTTTTGGTTCTCTCTATGCTTTCTTTCCTTTTTCTTTTTCTATTTGCATCTCACTTTCTCCATTTTCTCAGTTTAATTACATGCTACCCTCCTTCATCTCTTTCTCCTTCTCCTTCTCTCTCTCTCCTTCCCTTCCATCCTCCTCTTCTCTCTCCTTCCTTTCCCCTCCTCTCCTCCATCCTACTTCCCTCCTCTCTCTCCCTCCTCCCTACCTTCCTACTTCCTTCCCCCTCCCCCTCCTCCCTCCCTACCTATTTCCCTTCGTTCCTACTTCCCTCTTCCCTGCCCCTCCTCCCTCCCTATCTATTTCCCTCCCTTCATACATCCCTCCCCCTCCCCCTCTTCCTACTTCCCTCCCCCCTCCCCCCCAGTCCCAAACAAAACACCACGTCCAGTCAAGATAACCCGAGTGCCCGCAGTGTCATGAGGCGACCCCTTCGCTGACAGCCTGAAGGAGACCAGATTCATGCGATCGCTATGCACTGACATCGATAACTTGAAGAAAAACAGGATGCATAGATTCGAAACCATTTTCTTTTGTTTATTCTTATTCTCTTTCTCTCTCTCTCTTTCGTTGATCCTCCTCTTCTTCTTCTTCCTCCTCTTCCTCCTCCTTTTTCTCCTCCTTTTTCTCCTTCTCTTTCTCATCTTCCTCCTCCTCCTCCCTTTTCCTCCTCTTCCTCCTCCTCCTCCACCTCTTCTTCTTCCTCCTCCTCCTCCTCCTCCTCCGAAGAGGTTTCAGCAGAGAGCGAAAAAGCGATCTCTCTCTCAAAAGCGTTGATTGTTTGGGACAAGTTGCTGTTTGTTGTCTTTCCGGTGAACGTCCGTTGGAGTGATTGGGTTGTGGGGGGGGGGGGGTTGAGGAGAGAGAGAAATAGACAGAAAGAGAGAGAGAGACAGAGAGAGAGAGATAAAGAGAAAGAGAGATACAGACAAGCAGAGAGACAGTAAGACAGACAAACAGCAACAGACAGGAAAGTTAACAGGCAAATAAACAAGCATATATGCCTACAAAGAAAAAAAAAAAAAAAAAGCAGACAGGCAGACTCAAGTAAATCAACCTCACCAACAATCATTTAAACAAACAAACAAGCAAACAAAGGGTCACACACTCGTCCATACGCATCACCGAACCCCAACTGAACCGAAACAGGATTCATTGCGCTCGTTCAAAACATCAGTAAAATCCTCTTTACGTCCTGAGGAGACTCCCCTTGTTTGGCACTAAATCCGGATTGTTTTGTTTACTGTTGCACACGTCTTTGCATTTTTTTAAAGGGGAGTGATTGGTTAATGTGGCTGTAATTATAAGAGTGGTAGATGGGAGTTATTGTTTTATAGTGTAATAGAATGGTTATTATAGAATGTGATAAATGAATATAATGTATATTGGTTCAGATTGAATTATACGTTTTAGAGGTTAAGAAAAGGCGAGGAAACATTAAAAATGAATAGTGAAAAATGATAAAATAATACAAAATAAAATGAAAATAGTTTGAATACAGACAAAAAAAAATCAGATTACGCAATTTTACCAAACGCAATTACACTAACACTGTCTAGAAATTCTCTGAGGACACTCAAAAATAAAGTTCCATATTGTTTCCTTGTTAATGGAAATGGCTACTAATTTCACACCTCGGCCACACTGAAGGGGAGTCGGGTGCTTGCATTACCCCCCCCCCCCTTTAAATGAAAACAAATTGTCATCAAATCAATTTCATTCTTTCTCGTTTCTTTTTTCACTTTTTTTTTTACATCAGTTTACCCTTTCTTTAATTTATCTCTATATATAATTACTTGTCTGTTTACTCAGCTATATATTTATTTATGTATTAAACAATGAATTCGAATTTAGTGCGAATTAGAGCTTCAATGAACCAGCTTCGAAACCCAATTCCTGTAAAGCTCTTGCTAAATAGGTCTTTGGAGGGAAAGAGCAAGAG
>NW_028234416.1:18502259-18542259 GCF_977035675.1 Penaeus japonicus | reverse complement strand
TATTATTATTCTTATTATTATTGTTATCATTGTTGTTATTACTATTACTATCATTATATTATTAGTATCAGCATTATTAGTAACATTATTATTATTATCATTATTATTATTATTATTATCATTGTCATTATTATTATCATTATTTTTGTTATTATCATCATTAATATTACAATTATTATTACTTTTATTGTTGTTATTATCATTATCATTATCATTCTTGTTATTATTACTATTATATCACTGCTATTATTGTCATGAATATCATCGACATTATCATTATTATGATAATTGATTTCATCATTATTGTTATTATCATCGTTATTGTCATTTCTAGTATTATTATTAATATTCTCATTATCATCATTTTATCATTATCATCATTATCATTATTACCATCGTCATCATTATTTGTATTATATCATCACCATCATTTTTGTTGACATCATTATATTAATTGTAATTGTTATTATTAATTTATCTTATCGTATTATTATATCGTATGATTATTAACATTACCATCATCATCTTTATCATTATCATCATTGCTATTATTGTTATCATGATTATCATCATTATATTTATTATTATTATCATTAGTATCATTATTATTATCATTACTATTATCATTATTATCATCATTAGTATTATCATCATCATCATTATCATCATTATTGTTATAATTAGCATTATTATTATCATTGTTATCATGATTATCATCAACATTATATTGATTATTATTATCATTATTATTATTATTATTATTATTATTATCATTATTATCATCATTAGTATTATTATTATCATTATCATCATCATCATCATTATTATTATCATTATCATAATGATCATTTTTATTATCAGTGTTATTATTACCATCAGTGATATTATTATTGTTATAATTATCACTATCTCTACTATCATTATTACTATCATTAATGTTATCACTACTATTATTATTTATACTGCTTTGGTAAATTTTCCGAACAACGCCGCATTACGAAATACCACAAAAGTGGTATCGATGGATTCCTCTCAACCTCTACTATTCATATATAGTGAAATTAATGAGCGCTTACACCACTGAAGCCCACAATCTGGGTCCCGATAGTTGGGGAGGGCATGAAGTAGATCAGGGAAATTGCGGGGTAAAATATGAATTCCGGCCTTATTTCGTATGCAAAATCTTAACCAATTACCTACCTAACTTAACTTAGGTTTGAAGTTTGCCCTAGCCAAGGGGGGGCTTCGACCCCCCCCTGGACCCCCCCCCCCTTTTTAAGGCACTTCGTGCTACCTCGTGCTACTTCGGTATCACGAAAACCTTAACCCAACTACCTACCTCACTTTGCCTAGTTTTGAAGTCAGCCTTTGCGAAGAGGGAGCTACGCCCCCCTGTGGATCTCCCCTATTCAAGGCCAAGGTATGTTGCACGAAGTACCCTAAAAAGGAGGGGTCCAGGGGGGAGGGGGCGAAGCCACCCCTTGGCTAGGGATTAATTCAAAACTAGGCAAAGTTATGTAGGTCATTGGGTTAAGATTTTGCACACGAAATATGCCCCGAAGTAGGACGAGGTAGCACGAAGTGCCTTAAAAAAAGAGACCCAGATTGTGGGCTCCTGAGGTGCAAGCGCTCATTAATTTCACTATATATGAATAGTAGAGGTTGAGAGGAATCCATCGATACCACTTTTGTGGCAATAATAGTAATAGTAATAAATATATCGATAATAACTGTAATGAAGTTCATGATGATGATGCTGAAGTAAGGTGACCAGATGCTGCATCTTGCGTGCTCTCTGCTCTCCCGCTCTGGCCGCCCGTGCAGGAGGACTGGGTGGGCGGTGCCTGTCGCCCGTCTTTTTTTTATCTTCTTATTTCGTTTTATGACTTTCCTTATTTTACTATAGTTTCTCTTTTAGTTGAAATTTTCTATAATTACTCTTTAATTGTTTTCTAGTTTTTTTTTCTATTTTTTTTTTTTTTTTTTTTACGAGACCTTTTATTGAATGGATTTATTTGTTACTGATTATCTCTTAACTATTTTAACAGTTTAAGTGATCGTTCATTTATTTATTTGTTTATCTATCTATCTTTATGATAATTTATTTATTATTAATCAATTTATTTATTATTTTATTTATTTATTCATTTATCATTATTTTTTTCACCAGACTTTGATTTGTTTTGTTTTCTGCCATGTTAAGATTTTTTTTTTTTTTAATTCACGCCTTCAAGTGGCGTGGATTTGTGTGTGCTATTACTGTTTTTATCATCATTATCGCTATCGTTAACAATATCATTGTCACTGCCATTCTCATTGTCATTATCACTGTCAATGTCATTATCATTATCATTATTACTATTATTATAATCATCAATATTAATGATAACGCTAATTTCATTATTATTATCAATGCTATTATCAATTATCATTACTCTCATTATTGTTATCATTATTATCACTATCATTATTATTATCATCATTTACAGTGTTAGCAATAGTGGTATATCTTTATCAATCTCATCATGATTAATATCATCAACATTCTAATTATCCTCATCGTAATCACCATCATCACCACACAGACTTCTTACTTTAAATTTGATAAATAATTAATAATTAATTGAGCCCCGATGGCTCAGTGGATAGCGTGCGTTTCTTTCGTTCAAATAACCTGGGTTCGCGTCTCGTTAGTTAGGTCGTTTTTAGTCATTGTGATTGTTATTATCTTTATCATTGTTCTTATATTTATTATTATTGTTATTATCATTGTTATTATTATTTATTATTATTGTTATTATCATTGTTATTATCATTTATTATTATTATTATTATCATTTTATTATTATTATTATTATTGTTATTATTATTATCATTATTATTATTATTATTATTATTATTATTATTTTCATTATTATGAATTATTATTTTCATTATTATGAATTATTATTATCATTATGATAATTACGATGATGAAAATGATACTACTGCTACCAATGGCAATACAGATAATAAAGATAAAGATGATAATAATGATAATAGTAATAAGTATATCGATAATAATTGTAATGAAGTTCATGATGATGATGCTGAAGTAAGGTGACCAGATGCTGGATCTTGCGTGCTCTCTGCTCTCCCGCTCTGGCCGCCCGTGCCGGAGGACTGGGTGGGCGGTGCCTGTCGCCCGTCTTTTTTTTATCTTCTTATTTCGTTTTATGACTTTCCTTATTTTACTATAGTTTCTCTTTTAGTTGAAATTTTCTATGATTACTCTTTAATTGTTTTCTAGTTTTTATTTCTATGTTATTTTTTTACGAGACCTTTTATTGAATGGATTTATTTGTTACTGATTATCTCTTAATTATTTTAACAGTACGCATTATTTTAACAGTTTAAGTGATCGTTCATTTATTTATTTGTTTATCTATTTATCATTATGATCATTTATTTGTTATTAATCAATTTATTTATGATTTTATTTATTTATTCATTTATCTTTTTTTTTCACCAGACTTTGATTTGTTTTGTTTTCTGCCATGTTAAGATTTTTTTTTTTTTTAATTCACGCCTTCAAGTGGCGTGGATTTGTGTGTGCTATTACTGTTTTTATCATCATTATCACTATCATTAACAATATCATTGTCACTGCCATTCTCATTGTCATTATCACTGTCAATGTCATTATCATTATCATTATTACTATTATTATAATCATCAATATTAATGATAATGCTAATTTCATTATTGTTATCAATGCTATTATCAATTATCATTACTATCATTATTGTTATTATTATTATCACTATCATTATTATTATCATCATTTGCAGTGTTAGCAATAGTGGTATATCTTTATCAATCTCATCATGATTAATATCATCAACATCCTAATTATCCTCATCGTAATCACCATAATCACCACATAGACTTCTTACTTTGAATTTGATAAATAATTAATAATTAATTGAGCCACGATGGCTCAGTGGATAGCGTGCGTTTCTTTCGTTCAAATGACCCGGGTTCGCGTCTCGTTAGTTAGGTCGTTGTGGGAAATTTAGGTTTTTAGTCATTGTGATTGTTATTATCTTTATCATTGTTGTTATCTTTATTACTATTGTTATTGTTATCAAGTTTTTGGTCATTGTTATTATCATTATCTTTATCCTTGCTATTATCTTTATTATTGTTATCATTATCTTTATTATTTTTATTACTATTATTATTATTATTAGGATTATTGTTATCATTATTATCATTGTTATTACAATTACTATCATTATATTATTATCATCATCATTATTATTAACATTATTATTATTATCATTGTCGTTATTATTGTTATCATTATTATTATTATCATTATTGTTATTATTATTATGAATATCATTGACATTATCATTATCATCAACACTATCATTATCATTATCATGATAATTTATTTCATCATTATTGTTATTATCATGGTCATTGTCATTCCTAGTATTACAGTTAATATTCTCATTATTTTCATTTCATAATTATCATTATCATTATCATCATCGTTTTTTTTTTTGTTTGTTTTTTTGGTGTGTTCGATTATATTTTTTTCTCTTTCTCTTTTCGTGTCTTTTTGACTCTTGACCCGAGTGATGTCTCTTTCTTTCGGTCTCTTTTGCTTTCTCCTTCTTTATATCTGCCTCCGGATCTCTCTTTTTCTTTTTCTCTTTCTTTATTTATTTCTGCCTCTGGATCTGTCTTTTTATTTTTCTCTCTTTCTCTTTCTTTTTCTGTCTCTCTCTTTTTCTTTTTTCTCTCCTTCTCTTTCTTTATATCTGCCTCTGGATCTCTCCTTTTCTTTTTCTCTCTTTCTCTTACTTTATTTCTGTCTCTCTCTTTTTCTTTTTTCTCTCCTTCTCTTTCTTCATTTCTGTCTCTCTCATTTTCTTTTTCTCTCTCACCCTTTCTTTATTTCTGTCTCTCTCTTTTTCTCTTTTCTCTCCTTCTCTTTCTTGATATCTGCCTCTGTCTCTCTCTTTTTCTTTTTCTCTCTTTCTCTTTCTTTATTTCTGTCTCTCTCTTTTTCTTTTTTCTTTCCTTCTCTTTCTTCATTTCTGTCTCTCTCATTTTCTTTTTCTCTCTCACCCTTTCTTTATTTCTGTCTCTCTCTTTTCCTCTCTCTCTCTCTCTCTCTCTCTCTCTCTCTCTCTCTCTCTCTCTCTCTCTCTCTCTCTCTCTCTCTCTCTCTGTCTTTCTGTCTCTCTCTCTGTCTCTCCTCTCACTCTCTCTCTTTCTCTCTTTTTTTTTCTTTCTCTTTATCTCTCTTTCTTTCTTACTCTCTCTCTCCATCTCTCTCTCTCTCTTCCCCCCCCCCCTCTCTCTCTCTCTCTCTCTCTCTCTCTGTCTCTCTCTGTCTGTCTGTCTCTCTGTCTCTCCTCTCACTCTCTCTCTTTCTCTCTTTTTTTTCTTTCTCTTTATCTCTCTTTCTTTCTTACTCTCTCTCTCCATATCTCTCTCTCTCTCCCCCCCCCCCTCTCTCTCTCTCTCTCTCTCTCTCTCTCTCTCTCTCTCTCTCTCTTCCCCCCCCCCCCCTCTCTCTCTCTCTCTCTCTCTCTCTCTCTCTCTCTCTCTCTCTCTCTCTCTCTCTCTCTCACTCTCACTCTCTCTCTTTTTTTTCTCTTTATCTCTCTCTCTCTCTCTCTCTCTTTCTCTCTCTCACTCTCTCTCTTTTTCTTTCTCTTTATCTCTCTCTCTCTTTCTCTCTCTCTCTCTCTCTTTCTTTCTCTCTCTCTCTCTCTCTCTCTTATCATTATCACTATTTTTATTATCATTATTAATGATGATGCTAATTTCATCATTATTAATATTATTATCAATATCATATTAATAATAATATCTAATAATATCAATAATAATTATTAATTTATAATGATGATATTAATAACAATAATTGATAATATTATCAATATCATTATCAATATTATGCTAATATTATTATCACAATTAACATTACTATCATTATTGTTATTACTATTATCACTATCATTGTTATTATCATCGTTTGTAGAAGTAGCAATAGTGGTATTTCTTTATCAATCTCATCATGATTAATATCATCAACATCCTAATCATCCTCATCGTAATCACCATAATCACCACATAGACTTCTTACTTTGAATTTGATAAATAATTAATAATTAATTGAGCCACGATGGCTCAGTGGATAGCGTGCGTTTCTTTCGTTCAAATGACCCGGGTTCGCGTCTCGTTAGTTAGGTCGTTGTGGGAAATTTAGGTTTTTAGTCATTGTGATTGTTATTATCTTTATCATTGTTGTTATCTTTATTACTATTGTTATTGTTATCAAGTTTTTGGTCATTGTTATTATCATTATCTTTATCCTTGCTATTATCTTTATTATTGTTATCATTATCTTTATTATTTTTATTACTATTATTATTATTATTAGGATTATTGTTATCATTATTATCATTGTTATTACAATTACTATCATTATATTATTATCATCATCATTATTATTAACATTATTATTATTATCATTGTCGTTATTATTGTTATCATTATTATTATTATCATTATTGTTATTATTATTATGAATATCATTGACATTATCATTATCATCAACACTATCATTATCATTATCATGATAATTTATTTCATCATTATTGTTATTATCATGGTCATTGTCATTCCTAGTATTACAGTTAATATTCTCATTATTTTCATTTCATAATTGTCATTATCATTATCATCATCGTTTTTTTTTTGTTTGTTTTTTTGGTGTGTTCGATTATATTTTTTTCTCTTTCTCTTTTCGTGTCTTTTTGACTCTTGACCCGAGTGATGTCTCTTTCTTTCGGTCTCTTTTGCTTTCTCCTTCTTTATATCTGCCTCCGGATCTCTCTTTTTCTTTTTCTCTTTCTTTATTTATTTCTGCCTCTGGATCTGTCTTTTTATTTTTCTCTCTTTCTCTTTCTTTTTCTGTCTCTCTCTTTTTCTTTTTTCTCTCCTTCTCTTTCTTTATATCTGCCTCTGGATCTCTCCTTTTCTTTTTCTCTCTTTCTCTTACTTTATTTCTGTCTCTCTCTTTTTCTTTTTTCTCTCCTTCTCTTTCTTCATTTCTGTCTCTCTCATTTTCTTTTTCTCTCTCACCCTTTCTTTATTTCTGTCTCTCTCTTTTTCTCTTTTCTCTCCTTCTCTTTCTTGATATCTGCCTCTGTCTCTCTCTTTTTCTTTTTCTCTCTTTCTCTTTCTTTATTTCTGTCTCTCTCTTTTTCTTTTTTCTTTCCTTCTCTTTCTTCATTTCTGTCTCTCTCATTTTCTTTTTCTCTCTCACCCTTTCTTTATTTCTGTCTCTCTCTTTTCCTCTCTCTCTCTCTCTCTCTCTCTCTCTCTCTCTCTCTCTCTCTCTCTCTGTCTTTCTGTCTCTCTCTCTGTCTCTCCTCTCACTCTCTCTCTTTCTCTCTTTTTTTTTCTTTCTCTTTATCTCTCTTTCTTTCTTACTCTCTCTCTCCATCTCTCTCTCTCTCTTCCCCCCCCCCCCCTCTCTCTCTCTCTCTCTCTCTCTCTCTGTCTCTCTCTGTCTGTCTGTCTCTCTGTCTCTCCTCTCACTCTCTCTCTTTCTCTCTTTTTTTTTTCTTTCTCTTTATCTCTCTTTCTTTCTTACTCTCTCTCTCCATATCTCTCTCTCTCTCTCCCCCCCCCCCCCCCCTCTCTCTCTCTCTCTCTCTCTCTCTCTCTCTCTCTCTCTCTCTCCCCCCCCCCCCCCTCCCTCTCTCTCTCTCTCTCTCTCTCTCTCTCTCTCTCTCTCTCTCTCTCTCTCTCTCTCTCTCTCTCTCTCTCTCTCTCTCTCTTTTTTTTCTCTTTCTCTCTCTCTCTCTCTCTCTCTCTTTCTCTCTCTCACTCTCTCTCTTTTTCTTTCTCTTTATCTCTCTCTCTCTTTCTCTCTCTCTCTCTCTCTTTCTTTCTCTCTCTCTCTCTCTCTCTCTTATCATTATCACTATTTTTATTATCATTATTAATGATGATGCTAATTTCATCATTATTAATATTATTATCAATATCATATTAATAATAATATCTAATAATATCAATAATAATTATTAATTTATAATGATGATATTAATAACAATAATTGATAATATTATCAATATCATTATCAATATTATGCTAATATTATTATCACAATTAACATTACTATCATTATTGTTATTACTATTATCACTATCATTGTTATTATCATCGTTTGTAGAAGTAGCAATAGTGGTATTTCTTTATCAATCTCATCATGATTAATATCATCAACATCCTAATCATCCTCATCGTAATCACCATAATCACCACATAGACTTCTTACTTTGAATTTGATAAATAATTAATAATTAATTGAGCCACGATGGCTCAGTGGATAGCGTGCGTTTCTTTCGTTCAAATGACCCGGGTTCGCGTCTCGTTAGTTAGGTCGTTGTGGGAAATTTAGGTTTTTAGTCATTGTGATTGTTATTATCTTTATCATTGTTGTTATCTTTATTACTATTGTTATTGTTATCAAGTTTTTGGTCATTGTTATTATCATTATCTTTATCCTTGCTATTATCTTTATTATTGTTATCATTATCTTTATTATTTTTATTACTATTATTATTATTATTAGGATTATTGTTATCAATATTATCATTGTTATTACAATTACTATCATTATATTATTATCATCATCATTATTATTAACATTATTATTATTATCATTGTCGTTATTATTGTTATCATTATTATTATTATCATTATTGTTATTATTATTATGAATATCATCGACATTATCATTATTATCAACACTATCATTATCATTAACAAGATAATTGATTTCATCATTATTGTTATTATCATGGTCATTGTCATTCCTAGTATTACAGTTAATATTCTCATTATCTTCATTTTATAATTACCATCATTATCATTATCATCATCGTCGTCATCATTATTTAGCTGATGCGCTATCAAGGGTTATTTTTTTTTATTTTTTTTTTTTTTGGGGGGGTGTTCGATTATATTTTTTTCTCTCTCTTCTGTCTTCGTGTCTTTGACTCTTGACCCGAGTGATGTCTCTTTCTTTCGGTCTCTTTTGCTTTCTCTTTCTTTATATCTGCCTCTGGATCTCTCTTTTTCTTTTTCTCTCTTTTTCTCTCTTTATTTCTGACTCTGGATCTCTCTTTTTCTTTTTCTCTCTTTCTCTTTCTTTATTTCTGTCTCTCTCTTTTTCTTTTTTCTTTCTCACCCTTTCTTTATTTCTGCCTCTGGATCTCTCTTTTTCTGTTTTCTCTCTTTCTCTTTCTTTATTTCTGTCTGTCTGTCTCTTTTTTTCTCTCTCTTTCTCTTTTTGACTCCCCCCCCCCCTCTCTCTCTCTCTCTCTCTCTCTCTCTCTCTCTCTCTCTCTCTCTCTCTCTCTCTCTCTCTCTCTCTCTCTCTCTCTCTCTCTCTCTCTCTCTCTCTCTCGCTCTCTCTCTTTCTCTGTGTGTGTGTGTGTGTTCTTATGTATTTGTATGTGGTATTATTGTTATTATCATCATTATCAATATCATTAACAATATCATTGTCACTGTCAAAGTCATTATCCTTATCATTTCCACTATTATTATTATCATCATTATCAATGATGATGCTAATTTCATTATCATTATCAATGCCAATATTATTATCACAATTATCATTACCCTCACTATCGTTATCATTATCATTGTTATTATTATCGTTTGTCGAAGTAGCAATAGTGGTATTAATATCATGAACATCCTTATCATCCTCATCGTAATCACCATCATCACCACACAGACTTCTTACTTTAAATTTGATAAATAATTTGTAATTAATTGAGCCACGATGGCTCAGTGGATAGCGTGCGTTTCTTTCGTTCAAATGACCCGGGTTCGCGTCTCGTAAGTTAGGTCGTAAATTTAACTTAATAGTCATTGTGATTATCATTATCTTTATCATTGTTATTATATTTATTATTATCTTTATTATAATTGTTATTTTTTATTGTTATTATTATTATTATTATTATTATTATCATTATTATTATTATTATTATTATTTTTATGATTATTGTTATCATTGTTGTTATTACTATTACTAGCATTATATTATTAGTATCCGCATTATTATGAACATTATTATTATTATCATTATTATTATCATTATTATTATTATCATTGTCATTATTATTGTTATCATTATTTTTGTTATTATCATCATTAATATTACAATTATTATTACTTTTATTGTTGTTATTATCATTATCATTATTGTTATTATTACTATTATATCATTGCTATTATTATCATGAATATCATCGACATTATCATTATTATGATAAATGTTTTCATCATTATTGTTATTATCATCGTTATTGTCATTGCTAGTATTATCATTTCATCATTATCATTATTACCATCGTCATCATTATTTTTATTATATCATCACCATCATTTTTGTTGACATCATTATATTAATTGTAATTGTTATTATTATTAATTTGTCTTATCGTATTGTTATATCGTATGATTATTAACATTACCATCATCATCTTTATCATTATCATCATTGCTATTATTGTTATCATGATTATCATCATTATATTTATTATTATTATTATTATTATTATTATTATTACTATTATCATTATTATCATCATTAGTATTATTATCATCATCATCATCATCATCATTATCATCATCATCATCATTGTTATCATTATCATTATTATTATTATTGCTATCATTGTTATCATGATTATCATCAACATTGTATTGATTATTATTATCATTATTATTATTATTATTATTATTATTATTATTATTATTATTATTATCATTATTATCATCATTAGTATTAATATTATCATTATCATCATCATCATCATCATTATTATTATTATCATTATCATAATGATCATTTTTATTATCAGTGTTATTATTACCATCAGTGATATTATTATTGTTATAATTATCACTATCTCTACTATCATTATTACTATCATCAATGTTATCACTACTATTATTATTTATGCTGCTACTGTTTTTGTTATTCTTACTGCTATTATCATTATTATTATAATTATCATCATTACTATTATCATTTTTATCATATAATTCTCCAGCTGTTCTGCCGTGACTTCCGGCCACAGGAGCGAGTCCTAACTCATGACCAGGGGTTCTGGTGCTCCTCCTCCTCCTTCGCAAGATTGCAACTCGTCCTGATATTCGGACTGTCCCAGAAACGCTGTCTTCTGCAACAATTCTGTCCTGACCTCAACTCCATTTGTTCCTTTTAGTAATAGCAACAGTGATGAAAGCGACAATGATGATATCAACTGAAATGATAACAGCAATAATAATAATTGCAACAATGATAATAATCACTGACAGGAATAAAAATAGGAATAAAGATGGAAAATGATTTTAATAATGAAAACAATGATTACATTAATATTAACCAAAATAACAAAAGCGATAATGAAAATACCATACATTGTAATGATTATAACAATGATACCAAAAGTAATTATGATAATGGAGATAATAATAACAATGATAATAAGGTTATTAATAATACCAGTGATTATAATAGTAATGAAAATAATAATGGTAATAATGATAATGATAACGACAAAGGGGATAACAAAATAAATTATGATAAATAGCAATGATAGTAAAATAATGACTATATCAACAATGATGATAAAGATAAGGATGATAACAACACCAATAATATTGATGATACAAATAATGATAATGATATTTGCAATAATATTTATACTAATGGTAATCATGATAATAGTGATAATAATGATATTAGTAATAATGATGGTAATTGAAGTGATAAGAACAACAATAACAACA
Organism: Penaeus japonicus; assembly: GCF_977035675.1. Lineage (NCBI taxonomy): Eukaryota > Metazoa > Arthropoda > Malacostraca > Decapoda > Penaeidae > Penaeus > Penaeus japonicus. The sequence continues at coordinate 18,530,367 of NW_028234416.1, read as the reverse complement.
AATGAAATCACAATGCTATTGATAATATAGATGATGAAGATGAATATTATGATGGCATGTGGTGATAGTGAACAAAAAACACACAAATGTGAATGAATATAATGAGTTAAAACGGAATTGAAGTAAAAAATAAGACATAAATAAAATCGATGATTTAAAATGATACTACCAATGGCAATACAGATAATAAAGATAACGATGATAATAATGATAATAGTAATAGTAATAAGTATATCGATAATAACTGTAATGAAGTTCATGATGATGATGCTGAAGTAAGGTGACCAGATGCTGCATCTTGCGTGCTCTCTGCTCTCCCGCTCTGGCCGCCCGTGCCGGAGGACTGGGTGGGCGGTGCCTGTCGCCCGTCTTTTTTTTATCTTCTTATTTCGTTTTATGACTTTCTTTATTTTACTATAGTTTCTCTTTTAGTTGAAATTTTCTATGATTACTCTTTAATTGTTTTCTAGTTTTTATTTCTTTTTTTTTCTTTTTTTACGAGACCTTTTATTGAATGGATTTATTTGTTACTGATTATCTCTTAATTATTTTAACAGTTTAAGTGATCGTTCATTTATTTATTTGTTTATCTATCTATCTTTATGATAATTTATTTATTATTAATCAATTTATTTATTATTTTATTTATTTATTCATTTATCATTATTTTTTTTTACCAGACTTTGATTTGTTTTGTTTTCTGCCATGTTAAGATTTTTTTTTTTTTTTTAATTCACGCCTTCAAGTGGCGTGGATTTGTGTGTGCTATTACTGTTTTTATCATCATTATCGCTATCGTTAACAATATCATTGTCACTGCCATTCTCATTGTCATTATCACTGTCAATGTCATTATCATTATCATTATTACTATTATTATAATCATCAATATTAATGATAATGCTAATTTCATTATTATTATCAATGCTATTATCAATTATCATTACTCTCATTATTGTTATCATTATTATCACTATCATTATTATTATCATCATTTACAGTGTTAGCAATAGTGGTATATCTTTATCAATCTCATCATGATTAATATCATCAACATTCTAATTATCCTCATCGTAATCACCATCATCACCACACAGACTTCTTACTTTAAATTTGATAAATAATTAATAATTAATTGAGCCCCGATGGCTCAGTGGATAGCGTGCGTTTCTTTCGTTCAAATAACCTGGGTTCGCGTCTCGTTAGTTAGGTCGTTTTTAGTCATTGTGATTGTTATTATCTTTATCATTGTTCTTATATTTATTATTATTGTTATTATCATTGTTATTATTATTATTTTAGTATTGTTATTATTATTATTATTATTATTATTATCATTATTATTATTATTATTATCATTATTATTATTATTATTTTCATTATTATTATTATTGTTGTTGTTGTTGTTATTACTATTGCTATCATTATATTATTATCATCATTATTATTATTAACATTATTATTATTATCATTATTGTTATTATTATTATTATCACCATTGTCGTTAATTTTGTTATCATTATCATTGTTATTATCATTACTGTTATTATCATCATTAATATTACTATTATTATTACTATTACTATTGTCATTAATATTATTGTTATTATTACTATCATTATTATTGCTATTATTATCATGAATATCATCGACATTATCATTATTATCAACACTATCATTATCACTTTTATGATAATTGATTTCATCATTATTGTTATTATAATCATTATTGTCATTGCTAGTATGATCATTAATATTCTCATTATCACCATTTTATCATTATCATCATTATCATTATTATCATCGTCGTCATCATTATTCTCATTATATCACCATCATTATATTAATTGTAATTGTTATCATCATTAATTTGTCTTATCGTCATTATCGTTAATGATACCCTCATTATCAGAGCAATGATAGTAATGATAATGATGATGATGATAACAATAGTAGAATAAATAAACGATAATGTTAATGATAATGGTAATATCAATAAGGATAATAGTAATAATAATGATAATAGCAACAAAGACGATGATTATTAGATCATAATTATGATAATGATGACAAGAATCACAATAGTAAAAAACGATAATGGAAATGAAACGATAAAAGATCATTTTCGACAGCTTAATCAAGACATGAATCGGGAGCAACTGACTGGCTATTGAAGCAAGATTGAAATTGAACTGTGTGAGTGAGGGTTTTGTGAGGTTTCCAACTCCCCCCCCACCCCCCCATGACCCATCTCCTACCCCCCCTCCCCCTCCTTCCTTTTCCTCATCCTCGTCATCGTCATCGTCTCTCGTACTTCCTCTTATTCGCCCTCTCCCTCATTCTTTCGCTCTTACACTTCCGCCTATTTCTCACTCTTCTCTTCCTTCCTCCCTTTAGTTCTACCTCCTATCTTGCTCCCTAACCTATCCTGCCTCCATCCTATCCCAATCCCGCCCAGCATCCCGCAGTAATCCACAGGGGACCACTTCCTCGCGCCAGCCTCCTTATTTTTACGGTTTAATGTACTTTTGTCTTAGTCTGGCCTTTATTTGACTTGCATTTTATGTATTTTGTCTCTTTTTCTTTGTTGTAAATAAAGTTCTATTATAAATCCTTGGTTATCCACGTTTACATGTAAATGATTCACAAGGTGTGCGTGCGGATAACAAAGCATCCACATCTGCTGCGATTTCTTTTACTACTTTTAGTTTTGTTTTTGTTTTTTTTTCGTTGTGTTTTAAAGTGTTTTACATTTCTTTTTAATCATTACTTATTATTAAACATTTTAAGTTTATTTTATTATCAAATAAACTTGTTCCTTTTATCATTTTCCTTGTTGAATCGCAATAGCTTCTTTTATTTATTTATTTATCTATTTATTTTTAATTCATTTTTTATAATTTATTTTATTGTTGATAGATTTTTCAACACGGTTACACCCGTTTTTTTAATTGTACTGATAGCAATCCCATTTTATCATCGTATTTTATTCAAAATCTAATTATTTATCATTTGATGATAATAATGATAATGATAGTAATGATGATGATAGTAATGAAAATTATAACATCTTAATCATCCTCATCGTAATCATCACCATCATCACCACACAGACCTCTTACTTTAAATTAAATGAATAATCATACTCCGATAGAGCCTCGATGGCTCAGTGGATAGCGTGCGTTTCTTTCGTTCAAATGGCCCGGGTTCGCGTCTCGTTAGTTAGGTTAGTTAGTTTTTAGTCATTGTGATTGTTATTATCTTTATCCTTGTTATTATCTTTATTATTATTGTTATTATCATTGTTATTATTATCTTTTTTATTCTTCTTATTTTTTTTACCATTATTATTATTATTATTATCATTATTATCATTGTTATTACTATTAATATCATTATATTATTATCATCATAATTATTATTAATATTATTATTATTATCATTATTATTATTGTTATTATCATCATTACCATTATTGTTATTATTACTATCATTATTATTGCTATTATCATCATGAATATCATTGACATTATCATTATTATTATCATCATTATTATTGTTATTATCATCATTACCATTATTGTTATTATTACTATCATTATTATTGCTATTATCATCATGAATATCATTGACATTATCATTATCATCAACACTATCATTATCATTATCATGAAAATTCATTTCATCATTATTGTTATTATCATGGTCATTGTCATTCCTAGTATTACAGTTAATATTCTCATTATTTTCATTTCATAATTATCATTATCATCATCGTCGCAATCATTATTTAGCTGGTGCGCTACAAGGGATGAATTTAGAGCAATGGGACACGGAGCTGCGTTTTGCTTTTTTTTTTTCTTTTTTTTTTGTGTGTGTTCGATTATAATTTTTTCTCTTTCTCTTTTCGTGTCTTTTTGACTCTTGACCCGAGTGATGTCTCTTTCTTTCGGTCTCTTTTGCTTTCTCTTTCTTTATATCTGCCTCTGGATCTCTCTTTTTCTCTCTTTCTCTTTCTTTATTTCTGCCCCTGTCTCTCTTTTTTTTTCTCTCTTTCTCTTTTTGACTTTCTCTCTCTCTCTCTCTCTCTCTCTCTCTCTCTCTCTCTCTCTCTCTCTCTGTGCTAATGTATTTGTGTGTGCTATTATTGTTATTATCATCATTATCAATATCATTAACAATATTATTGCCATTGCCATTCTCATTGTCACTGTCAATGTCATTATCATTTTCACTATTATTATTATTATTATCATTATAAATGATGATCCTAATTTCATTATCATTATCAAAGCTAATATTTTTTATCACAATTATCATTATTATTATTATTGTTATCATTGTTATCACTGTCATTGTTATCATCATCATTTGTAGAAGTAGCAATAGTGGTATTTCTTTATCAATCTCATCATGATTAATATCATCAACATCCTCACCATCCTCATCGTAATCACCATCATCACCACACAGACTTCTTACTTTAAATTTGATAAATAATTACCAATTAATTGAGCCACGATGGCTCAGTGGATAGCGTGCGTTTCTTTCGTTCAAATGACCCGGGTTCGCGTCTCGTTAGTTAGGTCGTTGTGGGAGATTTAGGTTTTTAGTCATTGTGATTGTTATTATCTATATTATTATTGTTAATATTATTATCATTATCATTAATTTCATTATTATTGTTATCATCATCATCATAATCATCATCATCATCATCATCATCATCATCGTATTATTATTACTATCATTATATTATTATTATCATCATTAATATTAACATTATTATTATTATCATTATTATTATTATTATTATTATCATTGTCGTTATTATTGTTATCATTATTATTGTTATTACCATTATTGTTATCATCATCATTAATATTACTATTATTATTACTATTGTTGCTGTTATTATCATCATCATTATCATTATTATTATTAATACTATCATCATTATTGATATTATTATCATGAATATCATCGACATTATCATTATCATTATCACTATCATTATCATTATTATGATAATTAATTTCATCATTATCGTTATTATCATGGTTATTGTCATTGCTGGTCTTACAATTAATATTCTCATCATTTTATAATTATCATCATTATCATCATCGTCGTCATCATTATTTTTATTATATCATCATCTTTTTTGTTGACATCATTATATTAATTGTAATTGTTACTGTCATTAATTTGTCTTCTCGTCATCATCGTTCATGATTATCATCATTACTATCATCATATTTATTTTTATAATTCAATTTATTATCAATATTGCTATTGTTATTATTGCTGTTGTTGTTTCCTTATTCTTATCATTATTATGATTATTAGCATTACCATCATCATTTTTATCATTATAATTATCGTTATTATTATCATTGTTATTATTGTTATCATGATTACCATTATTTTTTTATTATTATCATCATTATTATTATTATCATTATTATCATTACTGTTATTATTATCATTATTATTATCATTATTATCATTATTGTTATTATTATTATCATTATTATTATTATCATTATCATAATGATTGTTTTTATTATCAATGTTATTATCACCATCAATGGTATTATTATTATTATTATCATTATCATTATTATTATTATCAGTATTATTATCATGATTATTTCAATTGTTATTATCATTATTATTATTATCACTATTCATTTTTATTATCATCAGTATTATTATTATGATTATTGCAATTGTTATTATCATTATTATTATTATCACTATTCATTTTTATTATAATCATTATTATTATCATTATTATCATTATCACCATCATTACTATCATTGTTTCTATTATTAATATCATTACTATTATTAAGTTTATATTGTTTTTGTTATTCCTACTGTTATTATCATTAATATTATAATTACCATCATTATCATGATCCTTTTTTGTAATCAAATTCTCCAGCTGTTCTGCCGTGACTTCCGGCCACAGGAGCGAATCCTAACTCATGACCAGGGGTTCTGTTGCTCCTCCTCCTCCTTCGCAAGATTGCAACTCGTCCTGATATTCGGACTGTCCCAGAAACGCTGTCTTCTGCAACAATTCTGTCCTGACCTCAACTCCATTTGTTCCTTTTAGTAATAGCAACAGTGATGAAAGTGACAATGATGATATCAACTGAAATGATAACAGCAATGATAATAATTGCAACAATGATAATAATCACTGACAGGAATAAAAATAGGAATAAAGATGGAAAATAATTTTAATAATGAAAACAATGATTACATTAATATTAACCAAAATAACAAAAGCGATAATGAAAATACCATACATTGTAATGATTATAACAATGATACCAAAAGTAATTATGATAATGGAGATAATAATAACAATGATAATAAGGTTATTAATAATACCAGTGATTATAATAGTAATGAAAATAATAATGGTAATAATGATAATGATAACGACAAAAGGAATAACAAAATAAATTATGATAAATAGCAATGATAGTAAAATAATGACTATATCAACAATGATAATAAAGATAAGGATGATAACAACAGCAATAATATTGATGATGATACAAATAATGATAATGATATTTGCAATAATATTTATACTAATGGTAATCATGATAATAGTGATAATAATGATATTAGTAATAATGATGATAAGAACGATGGTAATTGAAGTGATAAGAACAATAATAACAACAAATGAAATCACAATGCTATTGATAATATAGATAATGAAGATGAATATTATGATGGCAATGATGATGCTAGTGACACTAACAACAACAACAATGCTAATGATAATAATGGTGTTAAATCGGATTGAAGTAAAAATAAGACAATGATAATTACGATGATGAAAATGATACTACTGCTACCAATGGCAATAAAGATAATAAAGATAAAGATGATAATAATGATAATAGTAATAGTAATAAGTATATCGATAATAACTGTAATGAAGTTCATGATGATGATGCTGAAGTAAGGTGACCAGATGCTGGATCTTGCGTGCTCTCTGCTCTCCCGCTCTGGCCGCCCGTGCAGGAGGACTGGGTGGGCGGTGCCTGTCGCCCGTCTTTTTTTTATCTTCTTATTTCGTTTTATGACTTTCTTTATTTTACTATAGTTTCTCTTTTAGTTGAAATTTTCTATGATTACTCTTTAATTGTTTTCTAGTTTTTATTTCTATTTTTTTTATTTTTTTTTTTTTTTACGAGACCTTTTATTGAATGGATTTATTTGTTACTGATTATCTCTGAATTATTTTAACAGTTTAAGTGATCGTTCATTTATTTATTTGTTTATCTATCTATCTTTATGATAATTTATTTATTATTAATCAATTTATTTATTATTTTATTTATTTATTCATTTATCATTATTTTTTTTCACCAGACTTTGATTTGTTTTGTTTTCTGCCATGTTAATATATATTTTTTTTTTAATTCACGCCTTCAAGTGGCGTGGATTTGTGTGTGCTATTACTGTTTTTATCATCATTATCGCTATCGTTAACAATATCATATTGTCACTGCCATTCTCATTGTCATTATCACTGTCAATGTCATTATCATTATCATTATTACTATTATTATAATCATCAATATTAATGATAATGCTAATTTCATTATTATTATCAATGCTATTATCAATTATCATTACTCTCATTATTGTTATCATTATTATCACTATCATTATTATTATCATCATTTACAGTGTTAGCAATAGTGGTATATCTTTATCAATCTCCTCATGATTAATATCATCAACATTCTAATTATCCTCATCGTAATCACCATCATCACCACACAGACTTCTTACTTTAAATTTGATAAATAATTAATAATTAATTGAGCCCCGATGGCTCAGTGGATAGCGTGCGTTTCTTTCGTTCAAATAACCTGGGTTCGCGTCTCGTTAGTTAGGTCGTTTTTAGTCATTGTGATTGTTATTATCTTTATCATTGTTCTTATATTTATTATTATTGTTATTATCATTGTTATTATTATTTATTATTATTATTATTATCATTTTATTATTATTATTATTATTGTTATTATTATTATCATTATTATTATTATTATTATTATTATCATTTTCATTATTATGAATTATTATTTTCATTATTATGAATTATTATTATCATTATGATAATTACGATGATGAAAATGATACTACTGCTACCAATGGCAATACAGATAATAAAGATAAAGATGATAATAATGATAATAGTAATAGTAATAAGTATATCGATAATAACTGTAATGAAGTTCATGATGATGATGCTGAAGTAAGGTGACCAGATGCTGGATCTTGCGTGCTCTCTGCTCTCCCGCTCTGGCCGCCCGTGCAGGAGGACTGGGTGGGCGGTGCCTGTCGCCCGTCTTTTTTTTTTTTTTTTTATCTTCTTATTTCGTTTTATGACTTTCTTTATTTTACTTTAGTTTCTCTTTTAGTTGAGATTTTCTATGATTACTCTTTAATTGTTTTCTAGTTTTTATTTCTATTTTTTTTTTTTTTTTTTTACGAGACCTTTTATTGAATGGATTTATTTGTTACTGATTATCTCTTAATTATTTTAATAGTTTAAGTGATCGTTCATTTATTTATTTGTTTATATATTTATCTTTATGGTCATTTATTTATTATTAATCAATTTCTTTATGATTTTATTTATTTATTCATTTATCTTTTTTTCACCAGACTTTGATTTGTTTTGTTTTCTGCCATGTTTAGATTTTTTTTTTTTTTTTTTTTAATCCACGCCATCAAGCGGCGTGGATTTGTGTGTGCTATTACTGTTTTTATCATCATTATCACTATCATTAACAATATCATTGTCACTGCCATTCTCATTGTCATTATCACTGTCAATGTCATTATCATTATCATTATTACTATTATTATAATCATCAATATTAATGATAATGCTAATTTCATTATTATTATCAATGCTATTATCAATTATCATTACTATCATTATTGTTATTATCATTATCACTATCATTATTATTATCATCATTTGCAGTGTTAGCAATAGTGGTATATCTTTATCAATCTCATCATGATTAATATCATCAACATTCTAATTATCCTCATCGTAATCACCATCATCACCACACAGACTTCTTACTTTAAATTTGATAAATAATTAATAATTAATTGAGCCCCGATGGCTCAGTGGATAGCGTGCGTTTCTTTCGTTCAAATGACCCGGGTTCGCGTCTCGTTAGTTAGGTCGTTGCGGTAAATTTAAGTTTTTAGTCATTGTGATTGTTATTATCTTTATCATTGTTCTTATATTTATTATTATTGTTATTATCATTGTTATTATTATTATTTTAGTATTGTTATTATTATTATTATTATTATTATTATTATTATTATTATCATTATTATTATTATTATTATCATTATTATTATTATTATTTTCATTATTATTATTATTGTTGTTGTTGTTGTTATTACTATTGCTATCATTATATTATTATCATCATTATTATTATTAACATTATTATTATTATTATCATTATTGTTATTATTATTATTATCACCATTGTCGTTAATTTTGTTATCATTATCATTGTTATTATCATTATTGTTATTATCATCATTAATATTACTATTATTATTACTATTACTATTGTCATTAATATTATTGTTATTATTACTATCATTATTATTGCTATTATTATCATGAATATCATCGACATTATCATTATTATCAACACTATCATTATCACTTTTATGATAATTGATTTCATCATTATTGTTATTATAATCGTTATTGTCATTGCTAGTATGATCATTAATATTCTCATTATCACCATTTTATCATTATCATCATTATCATTATTATCATCGTCGTCATCATTATTCTCATTATATCACCATCATTATATTAATTGTAATTGTTATCATCATTAATTTGTCTTATCGTCATTATCGTTAATGATACCCTCATTATCAGAGCAATGATAGTAATGATAATGATGAAGATGATAACAATAGTAGAATAAATAGGAACGATAATGTTAATGATAATGATAATATCAATAAGGATAATAGTAATAATAATGATAATAGCAACAAAGACGATGATTATTAGATCATAATTATGATAATGATGACAAGAATCACAATAGTAAAAAACGATAATGGAAATGAAACGATAAAAGATCATTTTCGACAGCTTAATCAAGACGTGAATCGGGAGCAACTGACTGGCTATTGAAGCAAGATTGAAATTGAACTGTATGAGTGAGGGTTTTGTGAGGTTTCCAACTTCCCCCCCCCCCCATGACCCATCTCCTACCCCCCCCCCCACCCCCTCCTTCCTTTTCCTCATCCTCGTCATCGTCTCTCGTACTTCCTCTTATTCGCCCTCTCCCTCATTCTTTCGCTCTTACACTTCCGCCTATTTCTCACTCTTCTCTTCCTTCCTCCCTTTAGTTCTACCTCCTATCTTGCTCCCTAACCTATCCTGCCTCCATCCTATCCCAATCCCGCCCAGCATCCCGCAGTAATCCACAGGGGACCACTTCCTCGCGCCAGCCTCCTTATTTTTACGGTTTAATGTACTTTTGTCTTAGTCTGGCCTTTATTTGACTTGCATTTTATGTATTTTGTCTCTTTTTCTTTGTTGTAAATAAAGTTCTATTATAAATCCTTGGTTATCCACGTTTACATGTAAATGATTCACAAGGTGTGCGTGCGGATAACAAAGCATCCACATCTGCTGCGATTTCTTTTACTACTTTTAGTTTTGTTTTTGTTTTTTTTTCGTTGTGTTTTAAAGTGTTTTACATTTCTTTTTAATCATTACTTATTATTAAACATTTGAAGTTTATTTTACTATCAAATAAACTTGTTCCTTTTTATCATTTTCCTTGTTGAATCGCAATAGCTTCTTTTATGATTTTTTTTTTTTATTCATGTTTTATAATTTATTTTATTGTTGATAGATTTTTCAACACGGTTACACCCGTTTTTTAATTGTACTGATAGCAATCCCATTTTATCATCGTATTTTATTCAAAATCTAATTATTTATCATTTGATGATAATAATGATAATGATAGTAATGATGATGATAGTAATGAAAATTATAACATCTTAATCATCCTCATCGTAATCATCACCATCATCACCACACAGACTTCTTAGTTTAAATTAAATGAATAATCATATACTGATGGAGCCTCGATGGCTCAGTGGATAGCGTGCGTTTCTTTTGTTCAAATGACTCGGGTTCGCGTCTCGTTAGTTAGGTCATTGCGGTAAATTTAAGTTTTTAGTCATTGTGATTGTTATTATCTTTATCCTTGTTATTATCTTTATTATTATTGTTATTATCATTATCATTATCTTTTTTATTCTTCTTCTTATTTTTTTACCATTATTATTATTATTATTATTATTATTATCATTGTTATTACTATTAATATCATTGTATTATTATCATCATAATTATTATTAATATTATTATTATTACCATTATTGTTATTATTACTATCATTATTATTGCTATTATCATCATGAATATCATTGACATTATCATTATCATCAACACTATCATTATCATTATCATGATAATTTATTTGATTATTATTGTTATTATCATGGTCATTGTCATTCCTAGTATTACAGTTAATATTATCATTATTTTCATTTCATAATTATCATTATCATTATCATCATCGTCGGAGCTGCGCTTTGCTTTTTTTTTTTTTTCGATTATATTTTTTTCTCTTTCTCTTTTCGTGTCTTTTTGACTCTTGACCCGAGTGATGTCTCTTTCTTTCGGTCTCTTTTGCTCTCTCTCTCTTTATTTCTGCCTCTGGATCTCTCTTTTTTTTTTCTTTATTTCTGTCTCTCTCTTTTTCTTTTTCTCTCTTTCTCTTTATCTATTTCTGCCTTTGGATCTCTCTTTTTCTGTTTTCTCTCTTTCTCTTTCTTTATTTCTGCCCCTGTCTCTCTTTTTTTCTCTCTTTCTCTTTTTGACTTTCTCTCTATCTCTCTCTCTCTCTCTCTCTCTCTCTCTCTCTCTCTCTCTCTGTGCTAATGTATTTGTGTGTGCTATTATTGTTATTATCATCATTATCAATATCATTAACAATATTATTGTCACTGCCATTCTCATTGTCACTGTCAATGTCATTATCATTTTCACTATTATTATTATTATTATCATTATAAATGATGATGCTAATTTCATTATCATTATCAAAGCTAATATTTTTTATCACAATTATCATTATTATTATTGTTGTTATCATTGTTATCACTGTCATTGTTATCATCATCAATTGTAGAAGTAGCAATAGTGGTATTTCTTTATCAATCTCATCATGATTAATATCATCAACATCCTAATTATCCTCATCGTAATCACCATCATCACCACACAGACTTCTTACTTTAAATTTGATAAATAATTAATAATTAATTGAGCCCCGATGGCTCAGTGGATAGCGTGCGTTTCTTTCGTTCAAATGACCCGGGTTCGCGTCTCGTTAGTTAGGTCGTTGTGGGAAATTTAGGTTTTTAGTCATTGTGATTGTTATTATCTTTATTATTATTGTTAATATTATTATCATTATCATTAATTTCATTATTATTGTTATCATCATCATCATCATCATCGTATTATTATTATTACTATCATTATATTATTATTATCATCATTAATATTAACATTATTATTATTATCATCATCATCATCATCATTATTATTATTATTATCATTGTCGTTATTATTGTTATCATTATTATTGTTATTACCATTATTGTTATCATCATCATTAATATTACTATTATTATTACTATTATTGCTGTTATTATCATCATCATTATCATTATTATTATTAATACTATCATCATTATTGCTATTATTATCATGAATATCATCGACATTATCATTATCACTATCATTATCATTATTATGATAATTAATTTCATCATTATCGTTATTATCATGGTTATTGTCATTGCTGGTCTTACAATTAATATTCTCATCATTTTATAATTATCATCATTATCATCATCGTCGTCATCATTATTTTTATTATATCACCATCTTTTTTGTTGACATCATTATATTAATTGTAATTGTTACTGTCATTAATTTGTCTTCTCGTCATCATCGTTCATGATTATCATCATTACTATCATCATATTTATTTTTATAATTCAATTTATTATCAATATTGCTATTGTTATTATTGCTGTTGTTGTTTCCTTATTCTTATCATTATTATGATTATTAGCATTACCATCATTTTTATCATTATTATTATCGTTATTATTATCATTGTTATTATTGTTATCATGATTACCATTATTTTTTTATTATCACCATTATTATTATTATCATTATTATCATTACTGTTATTATTATCATTATTGTTATTATTATTATTATTATTGTTATTATTATTATCATTATCATTATTATTATTATCATTATCATAATGATTGTTTTTATTATCAATGTTATTATCACCATCAATGGTATTATCATTATTATTATCATTATTATCATTACCATTATTATTATTATTATTATTATTATTATTATTATTATTATTATTATTATCATTATTATTATTATCAGTATTATTATTATGATTATTGCAATTGTTATCATTATTATTATTATCACTATTCATTTTTATCATTATCATTATTATCATTATTATTATCATTATCACCATCATTACTATCATTGTTTCTATCATTAATATCATTACTATCATAGTTTATATTGTTTTTGTTATTCCTACTGTTATTATCATTAATATTATAATTACCATCATTATCATGATCATTTTCTAGTCAAATTCTCCAGCTGTTCTGCCGTGCCTTCCGGCCACAGGAGCGAATCCTAACTCATGACCAGGGGTTCTGTTGCTCCTCCTCCTCCTTCGCAAGATTGCAACTCGTCCTGATATTCGGACTGTCCCAGAAACGCTGTCCTTTGCAACAATTCTGTCCTGACCTCAACTCCATTTGTTCCTTTTAGTAATAGCAACAGTGATGAAAATGACAATAATGATATCAACTATAATAGTAACAGCAATAATAATAATTGCAACAGTGATGATAATAATTGCAACAATGATGATGATTATCTTATCATAATGATAACAATTAACATAATATCAACTGATAATGGAAATGATGAGGAAAATTTAAATAATAATAATGATAGCAATGATGATAATAACGATAATAATGATACCATAAAAATAGTAGTAATAACAATGATAATAGTAAAAACAGTCCTGATACTCACGATGATAATAAAAATGATAAAGACAGTGACCCAATATTAATTTCATAAAAGAAACAACAATGACCTTAATAATAACCCAGCTCATAGCACTGCCAATGATTCTAAAGAAAAATAATGTAGTTTTTAAGAGTTCATTTTATAATGAGATTTCCACGAATGACATTATAAACATATCTGAATTGTCGTTGCACCACAGATGTTATCAATATTCTTTGCTCTTCAACCATCTCTGATCAGGTCATTTTCAGCATTCAATTTCCATATTCTCTAAATCAGTCCAAATCTATGGTCTTATCGAAGAAAAAAGTCTTTGTGAGCCACTTAAATGATTTTGAGAGTTTTGATGATAAGAATAGAACAAAGGTACGAGAGGAATTCGGTTGGGAACAATTCGGTTTCAGAAAAAAAAAATAAGGGGCACAAGAAATGCCTTTTTTGTAGCGCGAACGATTTCCGGTCAAAAATATTTGTTTACTGATTATGGAAAGGTATTTGATAAAGTAAACAGTGAAGAAATTATGAAAGATTTCGAAACACACAAGATTGATGAAAAGGATATCAGATTACTGTGAACATTATAATGGGAAAGGATAGCAACAATATCAGTAGATAGAACTCGTAGTAAATGGACAGAACTCAGGAAAGGCGTGAGACAAAGTTGCGTTTATCCCCTGCTTTGGCCTCTTTTATATCGAAATAATCATAAAAAAAACATTGATAGACTGAAACTTTAGCATTGATGGAGTATCGACTAATATCATAAATAAGAGGTGAACTAAAAGGTTAAGTGAAATAAAAGGCTTGAACATTAACAAGAAAAAGATTCTTAAGTAGTCTTTTTAGCAAAATGAAAAAGATATTTCAACTTGTAACATATCCCTAGATAATAAAGAACATTAAAACATTTATGGTTTGAACATCTGGATTGCGCTTTAACGATTTTAACAAATAAACAACGATTTTTGGACACGCAAAATAAATTCTTCGGATATTATATTTGATCATTTTCGTTACAGGGCTGTGAGACCCAGACTTTTTTTTTAAATACAATCAACAAATTAAAGGATGTCAAAACGTGATATTACAAACGGACGCTGAAACTATCATGGACAGAAAAAGTACAAAAAAAAGTCTCAAAAAAGGTCCAAGAGAAAAGGAATATTAATAACTATTGAGATGAAACGACATTTTAGTTATACATAGGTCTTACCATTCGTGAAAATAGCACTATAAATTTATCTCTTAAGGGCATGATCAACGGAAAGCGAGATAGAGGAAAAAAGAAAAAACTTTTTTGGATGTGTTTGGGGCAGGGAGTAGTTACTCTCATGGGGGGGGGGGCACCACATTCGTCTTGCTGAGGGCCTGGTTGGATTCAAAAGAATGGTTATCTACTCGCTATTTTGAGAAGAATAATTGTTAGTTTTATCGTGATTATTATCCTCATCATTATCCTTATTATTGTTATCACTATTGCTATCATAACTATCATTATTGCTGTCATCACTATATTTTTTGCTTTCATAATTAGCATTATTGCTGTTGTAGTTGTTTTGTTATCATTATTGTTATCATCACTATCATTATTATTGTTATTATTGTTGCTGTTGTTACTGATTTTATTTTCTTATTGTAATTACCATTATTATTCCAATATGTTTATCATTATCACTTATCATTATTAAGATCATCATCACCTTCATCATCACTATCATCATCATATCATCATCATCATCTTTATCCTCCTTATCATCTTTATCATCATCATTTCAATCATCATAATCAATATTATTTTACTGTTGTTATTGTTTTTGATCCTGTTCATAATGTTATCATTATTTTTATCATTATCATTATTATGAACATTCATATAATTATTTTGTTATTATTATCATTATTGTTATCATTATTATCATTATCATTATCACTGTTATAGTTATGATCATTATTGTTGTTATTTATCATTATTACTATTATCATTATGATTATCATCATCTTCATCATCATCATAATCATAATCATTACATTCTTATCACTCCTCATTGTTATCATTATCATCGAAGTCTATTACTATTATCATTAATATTTCCATCGTTATCATTATCATCATGGTTGTCACCATTATCATCACTATTACTGATATTGCCATTGCTATTCATTGTATTCCCGTTTCTCTTATTATCATTATAATATTTTGTTTTTATCCATTATCTATATCATTGTGTTTATTTCATTATTTTACTATCATTGATATGTCTTTATCATTTAATATCAGTAATTATCATTGTTACTATTGTAATTATCACTATCATTATTATTATCATCCTTATCATTTCTGGTGTTTTATCATCATTATAATTATAACTCTTATCATCGTCATTTTTTAATGATTATTACAGTTAGCATTCTTATTGTCATTTTATGTTTATTTTTGTCATTAATGTTTTTATCATTATTCATATTCAATATGAAATCATTATAATTACCATCATTATCATCATCATTATCGTTATTACCATCATCTTCACTACTATCATAATCATTATGATTGTCATTCTTATTATTATTAGTTTTATAATTCTCATTTACACTCAAACTATCATTATTGATATAATTGTTATTACTCTGATGATACTGATTTCGCGCACAGGCACACGCACACACACACATTTATTTTTTCTTCATCATCATCAGCATCATCTTTATTATTGAATTTGTATTTTCCTTTTTTATTAAACTTTTTGCTTTTGTTTTATCATTGTTGCTGTTGTTGTTGATGCTTTTGTTATTAAGGTTACGAACATCACCATTGTTGTTGTCGCTGTTATTAATAGGGCAGTTATCACTGTTATTGATTATGATGGTGATGATGATGGTGATGATAATAATAATGAGGATGATGATGATGGTGATAATGATAATGATAAGGATAATGGTAATAGTAATGATTACAATTATTTTATTACAATAATGATAATGATATCAGGAAGAAAAAATAACGATGATGATGATAATGATCATGATGATAATAACAATAGTAATAATAATATCAATAATAACGATAATGATATTGATATCAATAATGATGATAGTAGTGATAATGATCATGATGATAAGGATAGTAGCAATGATGACATAATAAAGATTATGATAACACCAATGCTTGAATAGTGTTTCAATAATAAAAACAATACTAATGATGATGGAAATTATAATAATGATGATTATCTAATAGAAATAACAATAATGCTACCAGTAATAACATTGACAATAGAACTCTTAATGTTTATTATAGCGCCCCCCCTAAAAAAAAAAAAAAAAATAAGGGCTTACTGTTTGGGACGCGAACTCGAGGCGCTTGAGTAGAAGACTTGCACGGAACTGACTGAGCTATGCTCGGTTGCATGTCAATTGCATGAGGGAAGCTGTTAATGATCACTTATTCGCTTACATACATGCATACACATACGTCAGATCGTCTATTACTATTATCATTGATATAATCATTATATTTTTTTGCTTTTATCTATTTATCTATATCATTGTGTTTATTTGATTATTTTCATTATCATTGATATGTCTTTATCTTTTAATTAATATCAGTAGTCATTTGATTATTGATATCATTATGAAATCATCATTGTGATTATCGTAATTATCATTTCATCATTATTATTATCATTGTTGTTTTTATATCATTATACTTATAACTGTTATTACCTTTTTGCTTTTATCTATTTTGTTTATTTCATTTTTTTATTATTTTCATTATCCTTGGTATGTCTTTATCGTTCAGTATCATTATTAGTTATAAGATTTTTTTTTATAATCATCATTGTTATTATCGTAATCATCACTATTGTTAAAACTATTTTTTATCATCACCACTATCAGCATTATCATTATAATCATTGTTATTATCATTATTAATGATATCGTTACTACAGTTAGCATTACTATTATCATTTTATGTTTATTTTTGTCATAATTCTAGTAATCATTTTTTCCATTTTTCTTATTTATTTTTCATAGAATTGCAATTGTTATCATTATAATCATCATTATCCTTATTACCAACACTATCATTACGAATATAATCATTACTATTGTTATTCTTATTACCTTTATTCCTATAATTCCCGTTTACACTCATACTATAATTATCAATATTAATTGTTATTACTATGATGACAATGATTTCGTGCACACCTATTTTTTCTTCATCATCATTATCATCACTATTTCCATTATCAACGTTATATCATTACCCTTGTTACTGCATTTTCCTTATTCCTTTTCATCATCGTTATTATTTTTTGTTGTATAATTATTGTTGTTACCTTTATTATTATCGTTCCAGTTATCATCATTATGTTATCGTTGTTATTGATATGATGATTATTACTATCATTATTATCATTATCATAATTGTTGTTTTTATCGCATTCATTATCACCATTGTTATCACTCAAATCATTGTTATTATTAATATCGTCATTGTTGATATCATTATAATTTTTGTTTTCACTATTATCATTACTCTTATCATTACCATTATTATCATTCTTATTATTGCGATCATTATTATTATTGTAATTGTTATCATTATTTTCATAATGACTATTGTTGCTATCATTATCATTATCATTTATTGTTATTATTTCTATTACTGTTGTTATTATGATTATCATTATCATTATCATCACTGTGAACCACTATCGTACAGCCTCGAACTAACGCACACAACCATCCACTCTTACGTCATCATTATCGTCGTCATCATCATCGCCATTCCAATTATTCTGTTTATCATTATCATTATTACTCACACTGATAACACGTCCCTCATTGCTTTGCTGTTTTCATTTACTGTTTTATTCTTATTAAGATGTTTAATATGATAATTGTCAATATCATTATCATTATTGGTGTTGTTGCTGTTATAATTATCATCATTTTTGTCATTATTATCATTATCATCATGATTATCATCTTCATTACTTTTTTTTTTCATTTACTATTGCTATTGTTATTTTTTACTATCATTATCATTATTGGTGTTGTTGCTGTTATAACTATCATCACACACACACTTTCTTCATCATCATCATCATCATCACCATTATCATCATCGCCATCACTATCATCATCCTCACCATCATCATCATCATCCTCACCATCATCCTCAC
Source organism: Penaeus japonicus (assembly GCF_977035675.1). Classification (NCBI taxonomy): domain Eukaryota; kingdom Metazoa; phylum Arthropoda; class Malacostraca; order Decapoda; family Penaeidae; genus Penaeus; species Penaeus japonicus. Next base: position 18,510,873 of record NW_028234416.1, on the reverse strand, counting down.
CATCATCATAATCATCATCATCCTCACCATCATCATCATCATCATCATCATCATTCACAGCATATTATTATTCCCTTGTTATTGAATTTGTCTTTTCCTTTTTTATCATCTTTTTGCTTTTGTTTTATCATTGTTTTTGTTGTTGATGCTTTTGTTATTAACGTTACGAGCATCACCATTGTTGTTGTCGTTGTTATTAATAGGATAGTTATCACTGTTATTAATTATGATGGTGATGGTGATGATGATGATGATTATAAGGATAAAGATAATGGTAATAGTAATAGTAATGAGGATTATAGTTATTACAATACTGCCATCAGAAAGAAAAAGTAATGATGATGATGATAATGATCATGATGATAAAAAACAATAGTAAGAATAATATCAATGATAATGATAATAATATTGATATTGATAGTAGTGATAATGGTCATGATGGTAACAGTGATGACAATCATTTTATTATGATGATGATAATGATGATAACAATTATGATAGTAAAAATGATAATGAGAATGATGGCGAGTCGATGATGATGATAATGATCGGAATAATAAAGATTATGATAACGCTAATGCTTAAATAGTAAGCGTTTCAGTACTAATGATAATGATGATTAACTAATAGAAATAACAATAATGCTACCAGTAATAACATCGACAATAGATCTCTTAATAATTATGATAGCGACCCCCCCCTAAAAAAATAAATAAATAAAAAAAAATAAGGGCTTAGTGTTGGGACGCGAACTCGAGGCGCTTGAGTAGAAGACTTGCACGGAACTGACTGAGCTATGCTCGGTTGCATGTCAATTGCATGAGGGAAGGTTTTCATGATCACTTATTCGCTTACTTACATACATATTTTTTTTTTATCTTGATTACAATTATCATTGTTGTTGTTGCTATTATCACCATCATTATTGTCATCATAATCGTCATTATTTTATGTCATCATCATCATTACGATTCTATTTGTTGTCATCATTTCCATCACGTTTATCTTTATAAGTTCAATATTGTTATATTTGTTTTGTTAATATTATCAAAATTGTTATTGTTTTGTTGTCATTATCCTTATTTGTATTGTCATTATCATCAACATAATCATTAGCGTCATTATCATTGCCATTGCTGTTATTGACAATTATCCACTTCGTTTATTTTGAGAAAACACGGGGTTCACGACCTCACGCGGACGGAGGCGTAGCGGTAAAAATATTTAAAATAATAAATGATAAACCTTTAAGTAAGATACAATAATGATAAAATGGGGCGGCTATTAATACAACTAAAAAGACAGGTGCAACCGAGTTTGAAAATCTATAAAACAATAAAAAAAGATTTAAAAAACGCGTAAAATAAGCTGCTGCGATTCGATCAGTAAGATGATAAAAGTAATACGTTAATTTGAAGTAAAAAGATAATTAAAAGGGATGCTGGCCAGGATAGGGATAGGATGGAGGCAGGATAGGATAGGGATAGGATGGAGGCAGGACAGGATAGGGATAGGATGGAGGCAGGACAGGATAGGGATAGGATGGAGGCAGGATAGGATAGGGATAGGATGGAGGCAGGATAGGATGGAGGCAGGACAGGATAGGGATAGGATGGAGGCAGGATAGGATAGGGATAGGGGAGCAGGATAGGATAGGGGGACAGGATAGGATAGGATAGGGGAGAAGGATAGGATAGGGATAGAAGAGGCAGGATAGGGATAGGATGGAGGCACGGAGGGTAAGGGCGAAAGAATGAGGGAGAGGGCGAGTAAGAGGGGAGACGAGGTGGGGGGGGGGGTGAGGAAAAGGAGGGGGGAGGGGGGAGGAGATGGGGCTGGTCGGGGGGAGGGTGAAAACCACACATTCTTTTCATTTTTATTGTTGTTTTTGCTGTCATTATCATTATCATCATTAGTATTATTATCAGTTTTGCTATCTTTACTACTATTTTACTACTGTTATTACACTATTATCTGTCTTCTCCTCCTCCTCCACATCATCATCCTCATCATCATCATAATCATCATCATCATTACATCACCATCATCATCATCATTCACAGCATATCATTATTCCCTTGTTTTTGAATTTGTCTTTTCCTTTTTCATTATCGTTTTTGCTTTTGTTTTATTATTGCAGTTGTTTTTGTTGATGCTTTTGTTATTAATGTTACGAGCATCACCATTGTTGTTGTCGTTGTTATTGATATGATAGTTATCACTGTTATTAATTATGATGGTGATGGTGACGATGATAGTGATAATGATAAAGATGATATGATGGTGATGGTGATGGTGATGGTGATGGTGATGATGATAATGATAAGGACAAGGATAAGGATAAGGATAATGGTAATAGTAATGATAACACTTACTCTATTACTATAATGATAATGGTATCAGGAAGAAAAAGTAACGATGATGATGGTAATGATCATGATGATAATAACAATAGTAATAATAATATCAATGATAATGATAATGATATTGATGTCAATAATGATGATAGTAGTGATAATGGTCATGATGATAAGGATAACAACAGTGATGCAAATAATTTTATTGTGACGATGATAATGATGATAACAATTATGATAGTAAAAATGATAATGAGAATGATGGCAAGTCGATGATGATGATAATGATCGGATTAATAAAGATTATGGTAACATTAATGCTTAAATAGTAAGCGTTTCAGTACTAATGGTGATGATAATGATAACAATGATGATTAACTAATAGAAATAACAATAATGCTACCAGTAATAACATTGACAATAGAACTCTTAATGATTGTGATAGCGACCCCCCCCAAAAAAAAAAAATAATAATAATAATAATAATAAATAAAAAATTAAGGGCTTACTGTTTGGGACGCGAACTCGAGGCGCTTGAGTAGAAGACTTGCACGGAACTGACTGAGCTATGCTCGGTTGCATGTCAATTGCATGAGGGAAGGTTTTCATGATCACGTATTCACTTACATACATGCATACACATACGTCAAATCGATATATTATTGTCATTATCATCCTCATCATCATCAATATTACCATCATTGTTTTATCATTATTTTCACCGTAATATCCCTTTGAACATGTACATGGTATAAATTCTACGATAGAAATTTGTTCGGCACTTGAATATAAAACATAATATATATGACAGGTTACAGGTAATATATCAATGTATTGCACATACGCGTGAGCATCGTAAATATGGATCGGTATGTATAGGCTTGAGTTGATGTTCCTCTTGCAGTGCCTTTGCTGACGATGATCATGCAATTATATGATTTCACGATCTTTACGTCATTTGTGGTTTTCTTGTTTTTCAATCATCCATATTTCTTTATGATCATTCCTTTATTTTTTTATTTTTATTTTTATTTTTTTTAATTCTAAGTATCACTCTCTCTTAACATTCTTACAAGCTGAGATAAGATGCTGCAATATTCATTTCAGTGATTCCTTCGCGTCATAATCTTTTGTTTACGTTTTAAACCAACATGAAAATCATTCAGAGTCATTGCCAGTTATAAAGTTTCGTGCAATAGCCTTCGTCTGCCACATTTGGTGCGGAAGGTCATGTGGGACATGGGTGTGGGAGGGAGGAGGAAGATCGGGGAATAAGGAGGAGGAGAAGAAACGAAGGGTGGGGAGGGGAGGGAGGAAGGAAGAGGAGAAGAAACGAATGGGGAGGAAAGAGGAGGAGAAACGATGGGGGGAGGGAGGAAAGAGGAGGAGAAACGAAAGGGGGGGAAGAGGAGAAGAAACAAAGGAGAAGGGGTAAGAGGAGGGAAACAAACAAAGGAAAGGCGGGAAGGAGGAGAAGAAAGGAAGGATAAGGGAGGAGGGAGGAGGAAGAGAGGGGATAAAGAGAAGAAAAAATAAAGGAGAGGGAGGAGGAGGAGAAGAAAAGAAGAAGTTCGGGGAATACAGAGGAGGGGGAGAAGGAACAAGATTAAGGAATAAAGAGGAAGAAGAAAGGAAAGAAGAGGCTGGAAGGAAGGAGGAAGGAGATGAAGTGGGAGGGAAGAAGATAAAGAGGAAGAGAGAAAAGGGAGAAGAGGAGGTGGAAAGAGGCTTAAAGGATGAGGAGGAAGGAAGGAGGGGGAAGAGGAATAGGAAAAAGTGGAGAAAGAACGGAAGAAGGGAGGAGGGGGAGGAGGAAGAAGAGGAGGCGGGAGAGGGGGAACAAAACAGTAAAGTCGTAGGAACGGAAGAAGAGGAGGAAGAGACTGGAAAGAAGAAGGAAGAAGAAGCAGCTGGAAGGAAGGAGGAAGATGAAATGGAAGGAGAGAAGATATATGTCTTGAAGACGGAGAAGGTGGAGAAGGGGGGAGTGGAGGAGGAAGAAGGGGAGGAATAAAGAAGAGGAAGAGGAAGAAGGGGAGGGAAAAAAGGCATGTAGAGGGAGGAGGAAGAGGAATAGGGAGATAAGGAAGGGAAGGAACAGTTATCCTATGGTCACTCAGTGGAATGAAAATGAAGAATTTGTCTTTCTTTCTCTCTTTCTTTTCTTTTTTTCCGTTATTTTCAGTTCCTTTCGTGTGTTTTTTTGTGTTTTTTTTTCCTTGTCTTTTCCTTTATTTTATTCTATTTTATTTTATTTTTCTTTCTTACTTTCATTTTTTGTTTCTTCCTTTTTGAGGGGAAGGAAATGGGGATAAAAGGGGAATGGAGAGAGAGAAGACAGGGGGGATGGGAGGGGGAAGAATTCTATGATATGGGCGTGTAAGGGAGAACTATATATGGTGACCTCCTGTTGGGTGTTACTTTCTGTAGGAACAGGTGTGTGTGTGTGTGTGTTTGTGTGTGTGTGTGTGTGTGTGTATGCGTGTGTGGGTGTGGGTGTGAGTGTGTGTGTGTGTGTGTGTATGCGTTTTCGTATATGTACTTTTTGTTTCGATGATATTTGATAAAATAAGCTAGATTATTGTGGAGTTTGGGAGAAGAAAAAGAAAAACATAGATAGACTAGGGGAAAGTTAGGGAGAAATGGCCCGATCGCTGAGGAAATCGGGGGAAAACCGGAAGAATCTGGAGGAATATAAGAAAAATCAGCGAAATCAGAAGAATAAGAAGGATGGGGAGAAAGGGAACAGAAAGAGCTGAAAGAGAAGGAGGAGGAAAAGAAGGCAGAGGAAGAGATAAATACCGATAACAAGAAGTCGAAGAAATAATTATATAAAAAATACGAGCAAGTAGCAGAAAGAAATGAAGAAGAAGAAGAAGAGCCAAAAGAAAAAGAAAAGAAAAACAGAAAGAAAGAGAAGAAGAAAGAAAATATATAAAAGCAGGAAGAAAAAAAATATTCAAGCATAAATTCGGAATGCAGCTTTGACGGATGAGTAATCAAGCGGGCTTTTACACGTAGGTCTCGTTCAGGCGAAACCACAAACTAGATTCATCATGGGAATATAATGACTCTCCATGATTATAAATCTTAAATAGATATTGCTGGTATTTGGATCCGATTTGCAGAGGAAGAAACGCCCAGAAAATGATAATCTGTAATTATAGAAACTCAGATGGATTAACTAACACGATCAGAGAAGGAATAAATATTCAACAAAAGTATGCTGCTATGTAAGTCTAATGTTCACTTAAGTTTATTCAATTAAGTGCAAGTATACGTTTGCTTTGTTAGTTTGTCCTTTGGCATGCATATAATCACATCACTTTTTCGTGGTATGAATTTTGTCTGCGGCGTAAAGCCATGCGCATCTTGAAGCGCATTTGTCTTCGTGTGCGCAACTCCATTTTTTTTTTCTTTTACTTCATCATATATGTAGATTAAATTCGTTTTCGGGGTATTTTATGATGTTAGAATTTCAAAAAGATCCTCAGAATATTCAGAAATCATAATAAATCATAAAAAAAATATAGATATGAGCGCTATAGATTATACATTGTGTTGAAATGAGAGGAATCACTTGCTCGAAACTAGCCATACTAGAGCCCGTTTTCCCTTATCCGGTATGCAAATATTCCTCGCTTCTCGGACCCATTTGTCACAGTCAGCTGCAGTTGCAATGGACGCAGAAAACAGAAAATATACAAATGTTTTTCTAAGGTGAATTTCAGTCGCTCTAAGAAATTATCTTTACGAGATATGTACTCCATAAAGTTTTTACCGCGAATTTCTACCTTTTTTTAGTTATGTAAATGGAATAAATTCATTTCTATAGTGTGACAACGTCGAATATCCTTTTACAGGCGGTTGTCTCAACAAGAAAATGTATGTACCATAGACAAGTGTGACTAATTCATTTGATTTATATTTCACACGAGTCATCAATCTTCTCCCGGGCCCGTAGTCACACGTGGGTGTATGGAAACGAAAATCATCGGTCGAATTCTTGTGTGTGTGTGCGCGCGAAGTCTGAGAGCCGTGTTCGCGTGTGCGTTTGTGTCTGTTTTGTGAATGATATTAGGTGTAAAGAATGCACTGACGTTCTGTTGTTGCTTCGGTTGTTTGGCGTTCGTGATGAGGAACTTGTATTTGTGATTGTCTCGAATAGTTTTGGTTTTTGTTTTCTTATTGCAAATTTTGGGTTTTATGTTATTGCAAATTTTGGGTTGATATAATTTTTTTTATTGCAAATGTTTAAGTTTGATATTCATCTTGATATTGCATAATGATGGAATCTTCGTACCAACTGGAAATGAGAAGGAAAAAACATTCCTTTGAAACAAATAGTCAGAAAACAAAAGCCTCGCAAATATGAACAAAACAAAAATGGCCGCTTACTAACAACGTATTCCGCGATCCATCATGGCGGACGCGCGCACAAAGGAGCCAGCGTAGTTACGGATTGACCAATTACAGCGCCTGTTAGCGGTCGTTCCGCCGAGGAGAGACGTGGATTTCGGCAGTAGTTGCGCTCCATGGGTGGGAAGGCGAAGGTGGGAAGGGAGAGAACACAGAAGATCAATTGATTAACATGAGCGACGCGCTGGTCGACTCGTAATTCAAGAACAGGTGGCCGGGTGATCGCCAGCTCTTTCAGCGTGGTGTATCCTGTGTCCTCAAGTGTTCGGATCCCTTGCGGAATGCATTCTGATCCTCTTTATTCGGGCTCTTCGCTGCGCCTCTTGCATTCGGAAAACCACTCAGCGGGCGTGCTTGCCTCGTCTATTACCTTGCAATGAAGATGACTTTGCTTGTTAACGAGATGGAGAGCATGGCTTTTAGCGGTTAGTTAGTTGCTTTCTCTCACACAGCTTGGGAGGTTTATTACTCCTCCCCCTTTTGACAGAAGAGAGAGATACGAAAGGAAATGAAGAGGAACGAACGAGAATAGTCGTCCCCCACCTCCTACTTCTCCCCCTTCTCCTGTTTCTCCCCCTCCTTCTGCTTCTCTCCCTCCTCCCCCTCCTCCTACTTTTCCCCCTGCTTCTCTCCTTCGTCCTCCCCCTCCTCCTCCTCCTCCTTCTCCACCCCCTCCTCCTCTTGCTCGCTCTCCTTTTGAAAAAAAAATCAAAATAGAAACGAATATAAAAATAGAAAAAAATAAATAAAATCAACCCCCCTGTAAAATAAATTGAAAAGATAAGCAAATACATAAAAATAGAGAAACGAGATTCCCCCCCCCCCCCTCCAACTCCTTTTAAAAAGAACAACATATCAAAAAAACTATTTTTAACAATATATATTTTTAAAAAAATCAATAAAAAAAATGAAAGTGAAGAATTAAGCTCCGCCCACTTAACCCAACAGAAGCTCCGCCCACTCGACCAACACAGACTGCCACACGAAAAGGAATAACAAACTCCTCCCTTTTGAATTAACAACGGAACCCCTTTAAATCAACACCGGATTGCGACTCTCTTCTTTATGCAAAACAAAAACTTTATGGTTGCAAATACACTCGACCTTCTATGATAGGTGGGGCATAATTTGCTTTTGTTGATGTGATCATGATCTTGGTATTAGTATTCTTTTTGTTCTTAATTTTGTTGGTGTGATTTGAATGCAAGAAAGGGCTGTCCGTACTCATTTTTGTATGATTATTTATTATTTTATTTATTTGTTTATTGATTTTCTGGTTCTTTGTTCGTTTGGAAATAAAGACAATGCGAAATTAAGGCAACAAGTGATGCATCCAAAAATAGTTACGCCAGAGGGAGAGAGAGCGAGAGAGAGGCAGAACAAGAAAGAGAGAGAGAGAGAACAAGAGAGTACGATGGCGAACGAGAGAGAGAGAGAGAGAGAGAGAGACAGACAGAAACAGAGACAGACGGAAAGAGAGAGGAATAGTAAAAGAGAAGAAAGGAAAGATAAAGTGTATTCCTAAAGTATTTCCCTCCACTGAAAGAATGTCAAGGGTTTCATAGGTCCCGAGATCGGGTCTGAGGATCCCTTAAAAGGTCACGACCTTGATGGCCGTGTCAAGGAGGAGGTCATTACAAGGGGAAGAGAGAAAGACAGAGGAGGCAGGAGAGAGAGAGAGAGAGAGAAAGGGAGAAAGAGAAAGAGAGAGAGGAAATGAGAAAGAGAGAGAAAGAAAAAGTTAAAGTAGTTCGGTGTATAACTGAAAGGACGAACGGGGGAAGTGAAGAAGTAAGAGAGAGAGAAAGAGGAAAAGATTTAAAGAGAGGAAGGGGCAG
>NW_028234416.1:18495873-18499659 GCF_977035675.1 Penaeus japonicus | reverse complement strand
TCTCCCCTATCCCTCTATCATCCCTCTCCACCCTCCCCTCTCTCCTACTCCTCTCCCCGTCTCCCCTGCCCTTTCTCACTCCTCTCCTTTCCCTCTCCCCCTCTCTAATATGTCTCTTCCCTATCCCTCTCTCATCCCTCTCTATCCTCCCCTCTCTCCCTTTCTAAAATACCTCTACCTTTCTCCACCCTTCTCCCCTATCCCTCTCTCCTTCTCCCTATCCCTCTCGCCCTCTCACATCTCCCCTCTCACCCCTCTCCCTCCGGCTTCCATGTCCCTCCCCTTCCCCCTTCCCCCCTCCCCCTACCAGTCAACGAGGATTTTTTTCATCTTCAGACTATCTTGTTCTTAAGTGTTCACGCCAGAGTGACTGTCTCTCGTTGCTATTCATTTTTGAACGCCATTGTTTATCTTTATTTTTGTGGCGGTGTCTGGTTCTTTAAGATTTTTCCTCACTCACTCTTTCTCTATTTCTCTCTCTCTCTCTCTCTCTCTCTCTCTTCTCTCATCTCCTCTCCTTCTCCTCTCTCTCTCATCTCTCATTCTCTCTCTTTCTTTACCTCTCTCTCCTCTGTCTCTCTTCCCCTCTTTCTCTCTCTCTCTCAATCTCGTCCTCTCCCGTAGGGGCTCGTCCCATCTCTCTCTCCTCTCTCTTTCTCTCACTCTCGTCCTCTCTCTCTCCTCTCTCTCTCTCTCTTCTCAATCTCTCTCTCTTCTCTCATCTCTCTCTCTCTCTCTTCTCTCTACCTCTCCCACTCCCTCCTCTCTCTCTCTCTCTCTCTCTCTCTCACTGTTATGTCTGGCCCCCCCCCTCCCTCGCCTATGCTCGCTCTCTCTCTCATCTCTCGCCTCTCTCCTCTCCTCTCTCTCTCTCTCTCTGACCATCCTCTCTCTCTCTCTCTATATCTCCATCCTATCTCTCTCATCTGTCCGTCCATACCCCCCTCACCATTGCTCTCCTCCCGTTCTCGGAGGATTTTAAATCTTGCATTCCCTTACCTCCCTTCTCGCGTTCCTCTTCCCTCTCCTCGCCCTTGTTACTGTCTTCATCTCTTCCCTCCCATTCTTCCTTATTTTTGCACGTCTCCTCCTTCGTCGTCCCTCTTCTCCGTTCTTATTTGATCTCTCCCTCTCCCCTTCCGCTTGGTTTATTTCCCTCGTTCTCGTACTCTCTCTCCATCTCTATCTCTCTTTCTGTCTTTCTGTCTTTGTCTCTCTCTCTCTCTCTCTCTCTCTCTTTCTCTCTCTAAATGCTTCACTCTCTCTCTCTCTCTCCCTCCCTCTCTCTCTCTCTCTTTCTTTCTCTAAATGTTTCACTCTCTCTCTCTCTCTCATTCTTCTCTCGCTCTCTCCTCTATCTCTCTCTCTCTCTTCATCTCTCTCCTATATATATATATATATATAGAAATTATATATATATATATATATATATATATATTTATATATATATATATAGAAGAGAGAGAGAGAGAGAGAGAGAGAGAGAGAGTGAAACTATAGAGAGAGAAAGATAGAGAGAGAGGGAAGAGAGAGGAGAGAGAAGAGAGAAAGAGAAAGAAAGAGAAGAGAGGAGAGAAGAGAGAGAAAGAAAAGAGAGGAGAGAAGAGAAAGACCTCTAAATATATATATATATATTATTATATATCATTATAATCTATATATATATATATATATATATACAATTATCTATCTCTATCTCTATATATCTATCTTCGTTTCACAACCATTTCTTATCTCCACTCCTTCCCCTTCTTCTTCCTTTCTGTTCCACTTTATTTTTGCATATTACTCTTCTCATTTCATTTTTCGCTTCCGAAGGTCCCTTTTTTTTCCCCTCAACAATCTATCATTATTATCTCTTGTCCCTCTCTTTCTCTCTATACTTCTTTTTTATTATCTTCTTGTTTTCGCATCGCAATCACTTATCATTTTCTTCCCTTTTCCTTCCCCTCTATTCTTTCTATTTTTAGCCCATATTCAATTTCCCCTTGTTTTTATTATTCAGGTTTTTAGTTTTTTTTTTTTAAAAATAAGGTATGTATTTTATTTTTTTAATAAAAAAATAAAACTTTATCGTTTTTTTTATTAAAATATAAAAAATTAATGAAGATTTTTTTTTTTTAGATGATATTATTCTCTTTCTACATTACTATTACTGTTCCTACAGGCTTATAACAACTGCACTGATAATACTACTAATGTTTACCACCACAACTTGATCTAACCGTCACTACAGCTACAACAACTTTCACTACTACAGTTACTACAACTACTACTATCAAGTACTACAACTACTACTTCTACAATTACTACTATTACTACAACTATAAATACAAGTACTGCAATTACTACAACAACTACTACAATTACTACAACAACTACAACTACAATTATTACAACAACAACAACTACTACCATTACTACAACAGCTATTACTATAATTACTACAACAACTACTATTACTATTGCCACAATTATTACAATTATTACTATTGTTACTACTACCATTGTAGCTATAAACAATGACACAATTGCTGGTAACAACAATGATAAAGTATTAATTACTGCAATAAAAGAACTACAACATTTAAAGAAAAGACTTTTAGGTAATGCTGCTTTATTAGGGTTTTTGGTTCTGTTGCTGCAGCATTTCTGTTTGTCATGTGGTAGTGTGTGTGTGTGTGTGTATGTGTTTATGTGTGTATGTGTTTGTGTGCGTTTCAGAAGCATGTGTTATGTCTACACATAAGTTTCATTGCCGTGTCTGTTTACAAACGTCCTTGTATTTACTTTTGTCTAAAAATACCTAATTTATAAATAAAAACCCTTAAATAAAACCCCAAAACCCTATTCCCACGAACATAACCGCCCATTAACCCACCCGAGAGAACTATAGGTGTGCGCATCTCGACCTTGCAATGTGGGCGTACCTGTTATTCTTAGTGTGTGGGCGTGTTCTTCCGTATTGAAGATATTCCCATGTCTGTAATTTAGTTGACGTGGTTGTGCGTTGCCGTGCTCCGTAAGTGGTTGGTTTGTATGGGTTGATGGTTTGGAATCATTAGTTAAGTTCATTAGTAAGTGTTTCTTGAAGGGGGTGGGTTTGGTTTTTTTTTTATTTTTTTTTTTTTCATTTTTTTGCTGTGGTGGAGCGAAGAGTTAAAAGAGGTAAAGAGTAGAGAGTATAAAAGAGTCAAAAGGGAGGTAAAGAGTTGACAAAGTAAAAACAAGAAGAAAAGAAAGAGAGAGTAAAGTGTGTAAAGTATAGAAACGAGGTAGGTTAAGGGAGTAAGCGCGTAAGGAGTAAGAGTTTGAGAGGTGACAGTGGTAAGCGTAAAGAAGAGGTTAAGGTCGAAGAGGTAAGAGTAGTAGGGCGAATTATCGAGTGAAAGATGTTGGGTTAAGGAGATAAATGAGAGGTGAGGAGTATTGTCTGGGTTAATAAGGTTTTTATTTTTTTTTTTTTTTTTTATTTTATTAATTTTTTTTTTTTTATTTATTAAAGTTGGCGGTGGATGGGGTGGTGTATTGGGTAGTAACAGGTGTTTTGGGTGGTTTGTTGGGGGGTGGTACGGGTGCGGTTACTGTGTTAAGTAAGTGTTGGGTGGGTATGGTTTAAAGTGCGGTGGGGTAAGTGTTGATTGTGTTATGATCATTAATGTTATTATTATCATTATCGTTATTAGTATCATTTATTATGTATTATCATTGTTATCATTATCATTGTTGTTGTTATTATTGTTATCATTATTATTGTTGTTGTTATTATTGTTATTATCATCATTA
>NW_028234416.1:18488373-18490873 GCF_977035675.1 Penaeus japonicus | reverse complement strand
GCCCTTCGATGAATTACGAAAGCTGACAAGGAAATGCCTCCGTATCCCAAAGACAAGATACGTCGAGTTAAGTCCCGTCAGGATCCCTCCTATAATGAGATCTCCTTCTGATAACAGGAGCATAGGACGAAGTATTTCTTTGGATTCCTTATCTTCGAGCGTTGCATATTTCCAAGAAATACAGTGATAGGCTGTAAGGCAAGAAGGAGTACGAGACGAGATGTATGACGGTGGTGGTGGTGGGGGGGGAGGAGGAGGAGGAGGAAGAGGAGGAGGAGGAGGAGGAGGAGGAGGAAGAGGAGGAGGAGGAGGAGGAAGTGGAGGAGAAGGGAGATATGAGAAATGGCAGAGGGGGAGGAGGAGAAGGATGATGAGGGAAAAAGAAGTGGTGGTGGAGAAAGAGGAAGAGGATTTGGAGAAAGGTGAAGGAGCAGGAAGATCAAGGATGGAGGAAGGAGAAATGGTGCAGAAGGAGAAGGAAGAGGAGGATAATAGTAAGAGAAATAATAGGCGATGAGGAAGTGGAGCAAGGGAAAATGCTAGTAGTAGAGAAGGAAGTAGAAGAGGGTGAAATGGCAGAGGGGGAAGAAGATATGCAGGAAGGAGAAGGATGAGGTAGGATGAAGTGGAAGAAGAACATGTTTCCCTAATCTCCAACAAAAATTTATAGAATACGAGAAGAAAAAAGTAGAAACAAACGTAAAAAAAAAAAAAAAAAAAAAACGCAACATTTCAAGATAAAGAAGCTTTCGCATAAGCATACGAAAAAATGCCAACCCCTCAAGACATATCAAGAACTTTATAGAATAAGAGAAACAAGAAAAAGAAAAGAAAAAAAAGAGGACAAAAAGAAAGAAAGAAATTGAAAAAAAGATAAAGAAAATGAACAAGCTTTGTTAGACCATTCGCAAAAGTATAATATATCAAACTCTATTTCTCGACTGTGACTTGACGTAAGCTTTTGTCTTTTTAAAACCTGTTGTCCGGTCTTTTGTATGGAACCCAATCCTTATTTTTTTCGTAAGGTCTTGTACGTTGAAAATAACAATGTATAAGACTGTAATTTGTTCGATCAGTGAATAACATCTGTATATTTCTTCCTTTGAAATATGTACTTTATATTATTTCATGTTTGCTGATCTTGTGCTGACTAAAGGAAAGTGACTTTTACTGTAAACTTACGCTGGGGTTTTATGACTCCCATTGTCTTAACTGTCTTTATAAATGAGAGTCTACAGTTGAAAACTTTACGGGTTCCATGCTACGTTCTAACAGTATATTGTATATCTGTGAGTGTGTGTGTAAGAGAGAGAGAGAGAGAGAGAGAGAGAGAGAGAGAGAGAGAGAGAGAGAGAGAGAGAGAGAGAGAGGGGGGGGGGGAGGGAGGGAGAGAGAGAGAGAGAAAGAGAGAGAGAAAAAAAATGAGAGAGAAATAAACAAAGACAGACAGACAGAAAGAGACAAACAAAGAGAGAGAGAGACAGAGTCAGACAGAAAAAAAGAGAAAGGAAAAACAGCAGAAAGATCACAAATAGAATCAGACCGTCTCTTGAATAATACAGCAGTAATCATAACACCGATTACATAATCATAACATAACAAAAATAAAGCCATAACTAACACGCTACTAAAATAACAGAAGAGATCTCCTTCCAGACATACCCATATACCAAACGCATAGCACATAGACATACAACACCCAATACCACATGCCATGCCATACCAGTTGGCGAAAGGGATACCCGAGTTTGCCCTCCGTTCCCCGCTACTATCTGTAAGAAAATCAAGACTTTTATATCCTCGCTATAAATCCTGGGTAATATAAATGCAAATTCGGTAGTATATCATGATAAGAAGGTGGTCTTTGTGGTGCGAACACGGTTGTGACATCATCATACTCATAGGAAGAAGAAGAAAGGGAGGATGTAAGGAGGTATTGATGTGTGTTGATTTTGCAATAACTGTGATTGCATGTATGTAGGTGTATATACAATAGAGCTGCATCTGCATGCAAAGAGAGTAGTAATAGGTATTTACTCAGAGAGAAAAGGTGTATGTGTATACACTGCAAGCACAAGCATAAACGCATACACACAAACATAAACATTCATATACACACACTTTTACACACACACAAATTCTCACTCTCTTCAGCCTAACCGAGGCACACTATTTCTCATGATCTAGTTATATCTTCTGAGGCCACGCCCTTACGAAACCCTTCGATCTACCTCTATCCCCCCCCCACCTCCTTTTTCCACTTTCTCCCCTCCCCCTTCTCTTCTTCTGCCCTTCTTCTTCTCCTTTTCCCTTCAACCCTTCTCTTCTTTTCCTCCTCTCCCTCTTCCTTGATCCGGGTCTCTCTTCTCCCTCCTCCTTTCTTCTTTCTTCTCTACCATCCCCGTTTCCCCTTCCTCCCCTACCATCCCCTTTTCCCCTCCCCCCTTCATCCACCTCTCCCCTCTCCCTTGCCCCTTTCCCCATTCTTTCCTCTCTTGAC
>NW_028234416.1:18475873-18478373 GCF_977035675.1 Penaeus japonicus | reverse complement strand
TATCATTATAATTGTTAGCACTGGTTTTATCATTATCATTATTATCGTCATTATCATAATCATCATCATTACTATTATTATATATTTTACCATTATTCATATTATTATTATTTTCATTGTAATTGCTACTATTATCATTATCATCCTTATTATTATCATTATTATCATTAAATATATTATTGGTATTATCGTTATCATCATTATTATCATTATCATTATTGAAACTATAATTATTGATATTATTATTGTTATTATCATTATCATTGCTCTCATAATTTACATTATCATTAGCATCATTATATTTTTTGGCTTTAATCTTCATCATCATAATCTTTATCCTGATTATTATTTTAATCATTATCATTATTATCATCACCATCATTATCATTATCATCCTCATCATTATTGTTATCTTTATTGTTATTATCGTTATCGTAATCAATATACTGTATTTATAAATATCATTATCATTATTGTCATATCCTTGCTTTTGTTATCTCTATCGTTATTTTTTTTAATGAAAATTATTACAATTATTATTACTAATATCATTACCATTATCATAATCGCCAAAGGAACTATATACATCTCTTGCTAAGGCTTTCACATTTACTGACAATGTGACACAGTTGATACATCCGACAGGCTTGTAGAAAAAAGAAGAGAGGGAGGAAGAGAAGAGGGGGTGGAGGAGGAGGAGGATGGGAGGGGAAGGGGAAGTGGGAGGAGGAAGAGGGGGAGGTGGGAGGGGAGGGGAATGGGGAGGAGGAAGAGGGGGAGGTGGGAGGGGGAGGAGGAAGAGGGGGAGGTGGGAGGGGAAGGGGAAGGGGGAGGAGGAAGAGGAGGAGTAAGGGAGGGGAAGGGGAAGTGGGAGGAGGAAGAGGGGGTAGGGGAGGGGAAGGGGGAGTGGGAAGAGGAGGAAGGTGAGGGGTAGGGGAGGGGAGGGGAGGGGAAGGGGAAAGAGGTGGACAAAAGGAGGGAGAGGAAAGGAGGCCTAAGGAGGGGCCACCCTCACGAATGTGAAAGAAAAAGAATAGGAAAAGGAGGAGGAGTGGGAAAAGGAGGGAGATGAATACAGTAGGAGGAAAGGATGAGAAGAAGAGGGGGAAGGAAAAAAGAGGAGGAGGAGGTGGAGGAGAAAGAACAATGAAAAAAGAGGGGAAGTAAGAAAAATGTAAAGAGGAAAAAGAAAAGTAATCACAGATAAACAAATAGCAAAATTAAATGAATAAATGACTAATGAGAAATAAAAGATAGAGACCTAACAAATGAATAAAAAGAAAAAAAAATCAGAGATACCGATTTCCTTGAACTCGTGACACGCGATCCTAGCGTGCACCTTTAAGACACCTAACGTTTTTTATAAGGTGGACACGCGATTTCTTTCTCCTCAACCACCCCCCCCCGTCCCCCCTACCCCATCCCCCGCCCCTCGCCATGTCACGCCCTTCCACCTGCCTCCCTATCCTCCTACTCCTCTTCTTCTCATCCTCCCCCACACCCCACGCGCCACTGCCTCCACCCTGCCTCCCTCCTTCTCCTACTCCTACTCTACTTTCCCTCCTCCTCCTCACTTAGCCTCTCTGCTGCTTTTGCTTTCTGCTCCGATTAAAACAGGCATCGGCCGAACGCCTCGATTCCCTTCTCCTCCTCCTCCTTTCCCCCTCGTCCTCTCCTACTCCTCTTCCTCCTCCTCTCCCTCCGCCTCCCCATCCCTCCTCCTCCCCTCTACTCCCCCATCCTACTCCTCTTCCCCCTCCTCCTCCTACTCCTCCTTCTACCCTCCTCCTCTCCTTATACTCTCTTCCCTCCTCCTCCCTTCTCCTCCTCTCCTCCTCTCCCCCCCTCCTCCTCCTCCTCCTCACTCCTCTTCCTATCTCTTCCCCTCCTCCTCCCCACCTCACTCTCCTACTCCTCCTCCTCCCTCGCCTAGCGAGACCACGAGCGTAAACGAGACACCGCGAAGAAGAGATGCCTGGTTTTTATCCTTCTATCTGTCGGCGGAGGAGGTTTCGAAGGGCATGAGAGAGAGAGAGAAAGAGGAGGAGAAGGAGGCGATGAAGGAAGGAAGTGAAGACATAAAAGAAATAGTGAAAATACAGATAAATAAAAAAAGGAGAAGGAGGAGAAGGAGGCGATGAAGGAAGGAACGTGAAGACATAAAAGAAATAGAGAAAATATAGATAGATGTAAAAGGAGAAGAAAGTATAAAGATAAAAAAAAAGAGGGAGATTTCGAAGAGTGCGAGAGAAAGAAGGAGACGGGGAAGGAAGGAAAAGAAGAAAGAAATAAAAGAAGTACAGAAAATAAAGTGGGTAAAAAGATAAATAAAAAGGAGAAAAAAACATAAAGAAATAAAAAGCGAGATTTCGAAGGGCGTCATGCGAGGGAAAGAGAAGGAGGAAGATGCGGAGAAGGGAGAAGAGAAGTAAAGAAGGAAAAGAAGTAGAGAGAAAAGTAGTAAGAGTAAAAAAGAAAATATGAAATAAAGAAGTAAAAA
>NW_028234416.1:18468373-18470873 GCF_977035675.1 Penaeus japonicus | reverse complement strand
TTCTCCCTTTCCTTCCTTCCTTCCCTACATTCCTCCCCCCTCTCTCTCCCGTTCCCCCTTCCCTCTTCCCCCTTTCCCTCCTCTCTATTACATCTTACCCGTCAACCATCCTTGCTTCTCCCCTCCCCCTTCTCCCTCCCTCTTCCCCCCTCATCCCTCCATTCACATCCACCGCTACTGCTCCTCTCCCTTCCCCCTTCCTCCCTTCCTCCCTTTCTACTACTATTTCCTCCCCACCCTACCTACCTCCTCCCTCTCCCCCCTACCCCTCAACCCTCCTCCTCCCCCTCAACCCTCCTCCTCCCCCTCAACCCCCTCCTCCCTCTCCCCCCTACCCCTCAACCCTCCTCCCCCCCCTCAACCCCCTCCTCCCCCTCCTAATCCCTCCGTTCACATCCACCGCTGCCGCTCCGACCGTATCCAATTCTTTGGCGCAAACTGCATAAACCAGATCCTTCGCGGGACAACAATACACGCACTGACGGAGGACAATCAACGAGACACCGACACATGGGAGCTTTATCTACTGTCGGCAGGGAGGCCACGCCCCCCTCCCCGCCTTCCCCCTTTTCCCCTCGTTCCTTTCTCCCTCCCTCCATCCCTCCCTCCCTCCCCGCCTTCCCCCGTTTCCCCTCTCTCCCTCCCTCCCTCCATCACCCTCCTTCCCTTACAGCCTCCCTCCCTACCTTCCTCCCTCCTCCTCTCCTTGTCTCTTTTTTTCCCTGACTCTTTTCCGTTCTCTTTCTACTCCCTAAGCCTTCCTTTTCTTTCCCCTTTCCTCTCCTTCTTTCTTCTCCCTACTCCCCCTTTCCCCTCCTTCCCTTCCTCTTCCTCCTCCCAGTTACCCTTTCCCCTTCCTCTCTCCCCTTCCTTCCTTCCTCCTCCCCTTTCTTCTACTCTCCCCATCCCCGGGTGCAAAACCCTGCCAAGACATCCTTCCCGCGCAAAGAAGGTCGACGTTCCCTCCACTTTCCAAAGGGTAAGTGATCCTTAAGGACATCTTGAAGGGGATCGCGTTCCATCAGATATGACAAGGAACCCCTCCAATCCTCTGCTATTTTTCAATTTCGCGCGCCAATGAGCGGAAAGGAAGGGAGAGGAGGAGGAGGAGGAAGAGGAGGAAAAGGAGGAGTAGGAGGAGTAGGGAGGAGGAGGAATAGGAGTAGGAATGATGTGGAGGAGGGGGAGGAGGAGGAGGAGGAGGAGGAATATTAGGGAGGAGGAGGGGGAGGAGGAGGAAGGAGGAGGAGGAGGAGTAGGAAAGATGAGAGGGAGAAGGAAGAGGAGGAGGAGAGGAGGGGTAGGAGGAGAATGAGGAAGAAGAGAAGTAAAAAGGAGAAGGGGGAGGGGGACGGGGAGGAGGACAAAGAGGGGGAGGAGCGGGAGAGGGAGGAGGAGGAAGAGGAGCGGGAGGTGGGGGAGGAGGAGGAGGAAGGACCAGAGTAGAAGGAGGAGGAGGGAGAACTGGAGGGGGGAGGAAGAGGAGAAAGAAGAAGGGGAGAACCCATAGGACAATGACGAGGATGACGAGGAGACGAAGGAAGAGAAGGAAAAGGAGAACGTAAAAGGGCGATGTCGAAGGAAAGGCGGAAGAAGTAAAAGGAGAGAAATATGAAGGAAAGAAAAGGGAAGAACAAAGGAGAAGGAAAAAAACAGATAGTAAAATGAAGAAAATGAGGAAGAAGAAAAAGAGAAGAAAAAAAAGAGTAAAATGAAGAAAGTGAAGAAGAAGAAAAAGGAAAGAGAAGGAAAAAAAGAAGACAGCGAAGAAGAAGAAAACACAGAAGAGGCAGAGGAAGAGGAGAAGAAAGCAGAAGAGACAGATAAAGAGGGGGTTGTAGGGAAGAGGAGGAGGGGGGAGGGGGGGGGCAGAGAGAAATAATGGCGGGGCTGTTGTTCCGCCGCGCCAATTTTGAATCTTCGTCCACATTAGTGTAATTGGCTTCGTATCTTCGAGAGAGAGAGAGAGAGGGGGGGGGGGGGGGGGGGGGGGGAGAGAGAGAGAGAGAGAGAGAGAGAGAGAGAGAGAGAGAGAGAGAGAGAGAGAGAGAGAGAGAGAGAGAGAGAGAGAGAGAGAGAGAGAGAGAGAGAGAGGATAGAGATAGTGTATGTGTATGTGTGTTTGTGTCTGTACCAGCGTTTGTGTGTATATATGCGTTGTTTGCGTACATGTATGTGAGTATATGTACGCATGAGTGTTTGAGGAGAGAGGAAATTCAGGGAAAAAGGGAGAAGAGAAGGGAGTGAACGGGAGGGGGGGGGGAGAGGGTGAAGTGAAGTGGAAGTGTGTGATGAGTTTGGATCAATGGCTAAGTGTTAATTCGACTTCTGTTTCGTGTTTCGAATGTAGTTCTAATTTCATTACGAATCAATAATTTGAGGTGAGATGGGTTGGAGGGATAAATAGATAAATTTAGTGATAGACAGACAAACAGATAGCTACTTAGGTAGTTATATGGGTATATAGATATAGATACACAGATGGACAAATAAATCGCAT
>NW_028234416.1:18461112-18466112 GCF_977035675.1 Penaeus japonicus | reverse complement strand
AAGAGAAATAGAACTCATTTCTTAAATCCTATTAATTCCAATTTCGATTTTAAAAAAATGTAAATATTCCTCACATATACATTACGTTAAAAAGAAAACACGCAAGGAAGGTTCACACAAAACGATTCAATTAAGGAAGTTTTTTTTTTTTTTTTTTTTTTTTGAGGGGGGAAGGGTAGGCGGGTCATCGGGATATGGCAACACTGCGAATCCCAGCGTAAGAGCCCTGTTGGTGATTACGGACACACCTCACCTTGAGATTCCTACCTAGCCTTTGATTTGGATGCGATTCGGCCAATCACGAGACGTTTTTCTCGCTCCAGACACGTACGTGGACCAATAGCGATCGAGATTTCAAAGCCGTCTGAGTTTGGATTCTTTTTTTTTTACGTATTTTTTTGGTCTTATTTTTCGTCTTCTTTTTCTTTGTCTTCTCCTCCTCCTCCATTTTGTTTTTTGTTCTTTGTTTTTTTTTCCTTCCTCCTCCTCTCCTTTCTTCTAATTCTTCTTAATTTTTCATTCTTTTTCTTACTCTTTCTTCTTCCAATGCTTCTTCTCTGTCCCACTTTTTAATCTCTCTCCTTATTATTATTCTCTTTCTCTTCCATCCCTTTCCGTCTCCTTCTCTTCTCCCACTCCCATTTTCTGAGCCGTTTTGCCATGGGAATGTCTACATGTCGGAATTATTATTAGGAGTTATTATACTTCTTGCAGATTAGGTGCATTGTTATCATTATTGCTATTGTCATTATCATTGTCCGTATCATTATTGTTGTTGTTGTTATTATTTTTATTGTCATTTTTATTGTTGTAATTAGTGTTATCATTGTTATCATTATCACTGCCATCAGTATCTCCATGATTTATATCATTATCATTATGTTTGTTTTTATTACTATGTATTTGTTATTATCATCATTGCGTTTGTTGTTATCATTATTATCCTTAAGTTTGTTGTCATCATTATTATCCTTAGTTTCAGTAGCAATGGTATAACCATTTCTTTCCTGTCATAATTATAGGAATTAGTAGTAGTAATAATAATATCAGTATTGGTATTAATATCGCAAAGATTATCCTATCACCATCATCATTATCATTGTTATCATCATTATCAGATTTCCGAAGGTGATGTGAGACTGACATAAACATAGATTGACATATGGTTGACATATCAAATAAACCGGGAGATGAATACTTCATATAAAAAAGGATGTTCCGTATCCAAGGGAGAGGGAGAAGAGAGGGAGGAGGAGATGGCAAGGGGGGAGGGGAGACAGGTAGGGGGTGGTATGTTACAAGTGGCTAAAGGAGGGCATAAGATACAGATATGTAGTTATTATCATTTTGAGAGAGAGAGAGAGGAGAGGAGAGAAAGCGAGAAATGGAGATAGAGAGAAAGAGAGAGAGAGAGAGAGAGAGAGAAATAGAGATAGAGAGAAAGAGAGAGAGAAAAAAATCGAAAAAGAGGGGTAGATTGATAGATATATATATAGAGAGAAAGAAAGACAAAGACTGAGAGAGAGAGAAAAATCGAAAAAGAGGGATAGATAGATAGAGAGAGAGAGAAAAAGTAAGGCAAAGAATGAGAGAGAGAGAGAGAGAGAAAGCGAGAAAACGAAATAGAGAGAAAGAGAAGGGTAGGAGGAAGGGAAAGAGAGGGCCATATTCAGTGATCGAAAGAACGATAGAGGGAGGGGGCCGTGCGACCAAAAAAGGGAAAGCGCCCCCACAGAATACCCGGAAGAGGGCAGAAACAAAACGGCCCTTTACCCAGGAATAGCTCGTCTATCTTGACCGAAAATAATCCGAGTTTTATCGACTTTGCAACAATTTGCAACCGGAAACTCCCAGGAAAACAGAATGAGAGAGAAGAGAGAGAGAAAAAAAAGCGTTGAAACAAACACGCGACAAACAAAAGTGGCGTGAAATAAAGAGCTCTTTCCTCTCAGGAAAAAAGGGGGAAAAAGGTTTCATTTCCTAGTAGAGTGACAAAGCGGTTAGGAGAAACATCTGTGCAAATTTTCACGACGAGATCGCTGGTGCAATACCTAGAACAGAGAAAATAAACATGTAAACAAACATATAAAAAATAAAAAAAACATGTACGACGTGTACGAGATGAGTGTAGTATTTTTTTCCCCCTTTTTTTAACAATGTAGATTCCAGTTATTTTCATTTTTCGTGTTGATGAGAGGCAAAGTTTTCGTGTTCTGTGCGGTTGAAAGTTTGATATGCATTCATGTGTGAGTGTTTGTTGGTTATGTGTTTGTATGTGTGTGTGTGTGTGTATGTGTGTATGTGAAAAGGAATGTGTGTGTATTATAAGTTGCAACATTTTTCATAAATATATATACATGACTAATCAAAAGTCCCCTAAAAACGATCGGTGGACAATTACAATAATAGCGAAATAATTAAGATAATGATAATAACAATAACAACAACAGCAATAGTAATCATTATAACCAATAATCATGATAATAGAGATAAGAATGCCAATTATGCCAATGATTATAGTGACGATGATAATGATGATAATGATAATGACAATAAGATAATAATAACAATGAAAATTATAATGATAGTGATAGTATAGATAGAACTCATGGTCATAACAATAAACTAAAAAAGATAGCCATAATAGTAATGACAATAATAATGATGATAATAATAATAACAATAATGATGATAATAATAATAACAATGATGATGATAATAATAATAATAATAATGATGATAATAATAATAACAACAATAATAACAATAACAATAGTAAACAAATACATCCACAACAACATCCACCCTACATCTGACATCGCTTCCCCCCTCCACCCTACCCCCTCCCCCTCCCCCCTAACTTCTGCTCGCCCTCAAACCTCTTAATGACAAATCGTAGGGAACAATTATACGGCCGTAGTTTCCCCAAGACGAGAGAGAACCTATTCTCGTTAATGCTGGACTACTGTTAAGGGGAAGTTCCGCTGGCGAGGGGAAGTTTCGAGGGGGTCGTTTGTCATCTGTGAGTGCGTCGTCGTTACCATGGTTACGGCTGTGGGTGAAAGTGTGGGATCTGGGAACGGAGGAAGATTAGATTCGGACGCCGGGTTTGGGTCACTCTTGTTGTTGGAGTGTGCGTCTTTGTCTGTGTTATCTATTTATGTTTTTTTTATTGTTTTTCTTTTTCTTTTTTTCTTTAGTTTTACTTTTTATCTATTATTGATTATCTATTTTTTCTTTCTCCTCTTTCGTATCCTTCTTCATGTCCTTATCTTTCGTCGTTTAGGTATTATCATTATTTTTTTTTATCATTATCATTGTTATCATTATTTTTTATCATTATCATTATTATTATTATGGTTTTTCATTACCAGTATTTTTATTATCATTATCATTGTTATCATAATTATCATCATTATCATTATTATTATCATTATTTTTATTTTCTTTTTTTATCATCTTCATAATACTCCTAGTGTCTTTTGTTTGATTGTTTATTTCCTTTTGTTATAATAGTTTAAGCTATATTTAATCTCTATATACATATACACTAAACACAAACTCACACACACACACATACAGAAACAATCACGTATACAGACAGACATACACACACACACAGCTACACGCCCAACAACACACAAACACACACACACACACACACACACACACACACACACACACACACACACACACACACACACACACACACACACACACACACACACACACACACACACACACACACACACACACACACACACACACAAGCACAAACACACGCCACCATTAAACACACACTGTCCTGACAAGCGAGCAAACAAGAACATCTCAAGCTTTGAAGTTCTGCAGCCGAGATGATCACCATGTTGGCAACACTAACTGCACGCGGAGGGGGAGAGGGAGGGGAGGGGGAGAGGGAGGGGGAGGGGAGGTTACGTCTCAACACCGATTAAACTTGTCTTTGGGTAATGATACTTTGGGTGGGGTGGGGGGTGAGGGAGAGGGAGGGAGAGAAGGGTGGGAGAGAAGGAGATGGGGAGAGGAGAGGTGTGAGGAGAATGAAGGTGGAAGAGGGAGGGAGAGAGAGGGGAGGAAGGGGGAGAGAAGGAGAAGCTGTATGTGAGAGAGGGGAAGATGGGAGAGGGAGAGAGGGGAGGAAGGGGGAGAGGAGGAGGGAATTGGGGAGAGAAGGAGGATGGGGAGAAGGAGAAGCTGTATGTGAGAGAAGGGGAGTTTGGGGAAGAGAAAGGGATGGGGAGATAGAAAAGAAAGAAAGATAAGACAATAGAGAAGGAAAGAAAAGAGAGACAGAAGAAAAAGAGAGTGAAAGAGAATGGAAGGGGAGGAGAATGAACGAGGGAGGAGAGAGAGATGAAGGAAAGATAGATAAAGGAGGTGAGAGTGAGAGATGCAGAGAAGAGGAGGGAGGGGGAGGGGGAGGGAGAAAGAGGGGGGAGGAGGAGGGAGGGGATAGAGATTAAAAGAAGCTGTGATTATTCTTTTATCGTTTTGATGTTCTTGTTTTGTATGTTTGTCGACTCAATATCCCTACTAAATATCTCTTATATTTTCCTCTCATTTTTGCATGTATTTTCTTTTCGTTTCTCTTCAATTGTACGCAGATTACACAAATGTCGAATCCTACTCTATATATTCATATATAAATAAAAACTATATGAGGGCGATTGCAATTATTGAAATCAAAGATAACTTAATAGCAATAATAATGACGCATTAATGAACACTAGGAATATAATAGAATTTAAAATAACATAAATAAAGAAAACAAAGATACTGCATGATACAAGTTCAGAAAAAGAGCATGCGATACACTTTCATTTGAACAAAGACATTGCTAAAATTACCACTCTCGAGACACAGAGTTCTTGCTCATGAGAGTAACTGGAATACTTTTTCAACTCTTTCTGTCATCATTATCATTTTATCATCATTATTGTTACTATTATCATTATCATCCAGGTTGTTACTATTATCAT
>NW_028234416.1:18401112-18408612 GCF_977035675.1 Penaeus japonicus | reverse complement strand
CTTATTCTTATTCTTATTCTTATTCTTATTCTTATTCTTATTCTTATTCTTATTCTTATTCTTATTCTTATTCTTATTCTTATTCTTATTCTTATTCTTATTCTTATTCTTATTCTTATTCTTATTCTTATTCTTATTCTTATTCTTATTCTTATTCTTATTCTTATTCTTATTCTTATTCTTATTCTTATTCTTATTCTTATTCTTATTCTTATTCTTATTCTTATTCTTATTCTTATTCTTATTCTTATTCTTATTCTTATTCTTATTCTTATTCTTATTCTTATTCTTATTCTTATTCTTATTCTTATTCTTATTCTTATTCTTATTCTTATTCTTATTCTTATTCTTATTCTTATTCTTATTCTTATTCTTATTCTTATTCTTATTCTTATTCTTATTCTTATTCTTATTCTTATTCTTATTCTTATTCTTATTCTTATTCTTATTCTTATTCTTATTCTTATTCTTATTCTTATTCTTATTCTTATTCTTATTCTTATTCTTATTCTTATTCTTATTCTTATTCTTATTCTTATTCTTATTCTTATTCTTATTCTTATTCTTATTCTTATTCTTATTCTTATTCTTATTCTTATTCTTATTCTTATTCTTATTCTTATTCTTATTCTTATTCTTATTCTTATTCTTATTCTTATTCTTATTCTTATTCTTATTCTTATTCTTATTCTTATTCTTATTCTTATTCTTATTCTTATTCTTATTCTTATTCTTATTCTTATTCTTATTCTTATTCTTATTCTTATTCTTATTCTTATTCTTATTCTTATTCTTATTCTTATTCTTATTCTTATTCTTATTCTTATTCTTATTCTTATTCTTATTCTTATTCTTATTCTTATTCTTATTCTTATTCTTATTCTTATTCTTATTCTTATTCTTATTCTTATTCTTATTCTTATTCTTATTCTTATTCTTATTCTTATTCTTATTCTTATTCTTATTCTTATTCTTATTCTTATTCTTATTCTTATTCTTATTCTTATTCTTATTCTTATTCTTATTCTTATTCTTATTCTTATTCTTATTCTTATTCTTATTCTTATTCTTATTCTTATTCTTATTCTTATTCTTATTCTTATTCTTATTCTTATTCTTATTCTTATTCTTATTCTTATTCTTATTCTTATTCTTATTCTTATTCTTATTCTTATTCTTATTCTTATTCTTATTCTTATTCTTATTCTTATTCTTATTCTTATTCTTATTCTTATTCTTATTCTTATTCTTATTCTTATTCTTATTCTTATTCTTATTCTTATTCTTATTCTTATTCTTATTCTTATTCTTATTCTTATTCTTATTCTTATTCTTATTCTTATTCTTATTCTTATTCTTATTCTTATTCTTATTCTTATTCTTATTCTTATTCTTATTCTTATTCTTATTCTTATTCTTATTCTTATTCTTATTCTTATTCTTATTCTTATTCTTATTCTTATTCTTATTCTTATTCTTATTCTTATTCTTATTCTTATTCTTATTCTTATTCTTATTCTTATTCTTATTCTTATTCTTATTCTTATTCTTATTCTTATTCTTATTCTTATTCTTATTCTTATTCTTATTCTTATTCTTATTCTTATTCTTATTCTTATTCTTATTCTTATTCTTATTCTTATTCTTATTCTTATTCTTATTCTTATTCTTATTCTTATTCTTATTCTTATTCTTATTCTTATTCTTATTCTTATTCTTATTCTTATTCTTATTCTTATTCTTATTCTTATTCTTATTCTTATTCTTATTCTTATTCTTATTCTTATTCTTATTCTTATTCTTATTCTTATTCTTATTCTTATTCTTATTCTTATTCTTATTCTTATTCTTATTCTTATTCTTATTCTTATTCTTATTCTTATTCTTATTCTTATTCTTATTCTTATTCTTATTCTTATTCTTATTCTTATTCTTATTCTTATTCTTATTCTTATTCTTATTCTTATTCTTATTCTTATTCTTATTCTTATTCTTATTCTTATTCTTATTCTTATTCTTATTCTTATTCTTATTCTTATTCTTATTCTTATTCTTATTCTTATTCTTATTCTTATTCTTATTCTTATTCTTATTCTTATTCTTATTCTTATTCTTATTCTTATTCTTATTCTTATTCTTATTCTTATTCTTATTCTTATTCTTATTCTTATTCTTATTCTTATTCTTATTCTTATTCTTATTCTTATTCTTATTCTTATTCTTATTCTTATTCTTATTCTTATTCTTATTCTTATTCTTATTCTTATTCTTATTCTTATTCTTATTCTTATTCTTATTCTTATTCTTATTCTTATTCTTATTCTTATTCTTATTCTTATTCTTATTCTTATTCTTATTCTTATTCTTATTCTTATTCTTATTCTTATTCTTATTCTTATTCTTATTCTTATTCTTATTCTTATTCTTATTCTTATTCTTATTCTTATTCTTATTCTTATTCTTATTCTTATTCTTATTCTTATTCTTATTCTTATTCTTATTCTTATTCTTATTCTTATTCTTATTCTTATTCTTATTCTTATTCTTATTCTTATTCTTATTCTTATTCTTATTCTTATTCTTATTCTTATTCTTATTCTTATTCTTATTCTTATTCTTATTCTTATTCTTATTCTTATTCTTATTCTTATTCTTATTCTTATTCTTATTCTTATTCTTATTCTTATTCTTATTCTTATTCTTATTCTTATTCTTATTCTTATTCTTATTCTTATTCTTATTCTTATTCTTATTCTTATTCTTATTCTTATTCTTATTCTTATTCTTATTCTTATTCTTATTCTTATTCTTATTCTTATTCTTATTCTTATTCTTATTCTTATTCTTATTCTTATTCTTATTCTTATTCTTATTCTTATTCTTATTCTTATTCTTATTCTTATTCTTATTCTTATTCTTATTCTTATTCTTATTCTTATTCTTATTCTTATTCTTATTCTTATTCTTATTCTTATTCTTATTCTTATTCTTATTCTTATTCTTATTCTTATTCTTATTCTTATTCTTATTCTTATTCTTATTCTTATTCTTATTCTTATTCTTATTCTTATTCTTATTCTTATTCTTATTCTTATTCTTATTCTTATTCTTATTCTTATTCTTATTCTTATTCTTATTCTTATTCTTATTCTTATTCTTATTCTTATTCTTATTCTTATTCTTATTCTTATTCTTATTCTTATTCTTATTCTTATTCTTATTCTTATTCTTATTCTTATTCTTATTCTTATTCTTATTCTTATTCTTATTCTTATTCTTATTCTTATTCTTATTCTTATTCTTATTCTTATTCTTATTCTTATTCTTATTCTTATTCTTATTCTTATTCTTATTCTTATTCTTATTCTTATTCTTATTCTTATTCTTATTCTTATTCTTATTCTTATTCTTATTCTTATTCTTATTCTTATTCTTATTCTTATTCTTATTCTTATTCTTATTCTTATTCTTATTCTTATTCTTATTCTTATTCTTATTCTTATTCTTATTCTTATTCTTATTCTTATTCTTATTCTTATTCTTATTCTTATTCTTATTCTTATTCTTATTCTTATTCTTATTCTTATTCTTATTCTTATTCTTATTCTTATTCTTATTCTTAGTGGAAAGGACTCTTTGGAGTGAGGGATTTAGGTTAGGATAGGTATACTATTGGGAGGTTTAGGCAGTACCCGACAGGTTGAACAGGAGAAAAAGAATTGCAGTGGTGTGTATGGTCACCATACGGTGCGCACACCACCTTAGTACAACTATATCGCTACAGTTATTTTTTTGTCCTTATGCTTCGTGATGTTACAGAAGACTCCGTAGAGATAGTGTGGAAGGTCCTCCGGAATTGACTAGCTTGTGTGGAATTGTTTAGAAATGGGCCAGGTTCAACAAGTTATTTATAAAAAAAAAATTAAAAAAAAAAAAAATAAAGTTTAAAAAAAAACATTAAATTAAAAAAACTAAAAAATTTTGAAGAAAAGAAAGAAAAAAGAATGATGAGAAGTTACAAACACTTTGCATATCAATTTTCATAATTGTAGCTGACAGCTGATGTATAAATCCGATTGTTTACTTCCCATCTGCAGCGAGACTATGGTAATCAGCCCGAGCCGTGCATCAGGGATAGCTGGAATTTTATTTGAGATGATGGGTGTGAAATATTGTGATGGACTTGATATAATTATTATGATACATTATCCTGTTGATTACAAACATATTACTCTTGGTAAGGTTTCTGGTAGAAGAATTCTTTCTCAGTAACGGTTTTTGGTTATGTATTGTTAATGCGTTATATGTGCGTCACATCTGTTTCAAGTATGTGTAATTGTTGTTTAGGAGTGTCTCATGAGAGGACTTACAATGCTGGAGGGTGCTGTTTGTGTCGTTGATTTTCGTTCTTTTATATGTTGTGTTGTAGTTTAGTGGAGCGTAATGTGCGCGCCACGCGCGCGCGCGGCGCGCGGCGGTTGTGTGTGTGTACGATGATATATTCTATTATATCGCTTTCCTGATATGTAAAAAATTAATATTGTATGCATATGATTAATCAGCCTTTTGTACTGTATACATTTCAACATATAGACATAGTTGTAAGGTTTTGTAAAAGATATGTGACCCAAAGATGAACTAACATTGTGGTGAGGATAACCTATGTTACCTCATCCTTTTGAGATCTACGTACCACTTGTCTCAATAAACTTAATAAATAAAGCCAAAAATCTCTCTCTCTCTCTCTCTCTCTCTCTCTCTCTCTCTCTCTCTCTCTCTCTCTCTCTCTCTCTCTCTCTCTCTCTCTCTTCCTCAAAAAACAACTCTCTTTTCTCTCAAACCCCTCTCCCTTCTCTCTCTCCCTCTCTCAAATAAAACCACTCTACTCTACCACTTTCTCTCTTTTCCCCTCCCACTCTTCCACGCTCTCTCCCTCTGTCTCTCTCCTCTCTCCCTCCCCCTCCCCCCCTCCCCCCACTTTACTCTCCCCCCCCCTCATTTTCTCCATCGCTCTCTCTCTCTTTTTCGCTCTCTCTTCTCCCCCCCCCCCTCCCCCCCCCCCCCCCCTCCCCCCTCAACCCCCCCCTCCCTAATCTCTCTCTCTCTCTCTCTTTCTCTCTCTCGCTCTCTCTCTCTTTCTCTCTTCTCCCTCCTCCTCTCTTTCTCTCTCCCTCCCTCATTTTCTCCATCGCCCTCTCTCTCTCTCTCCCTCTCTCTCCCTCTCTCTCCCTCTTTCTCTCTCCCTCCCTCATTTTCTCTATCGCTCTCTCTCTCTCTCTCTCTCTCTCTCTCTCTCTCTCTCTCTCTCTCTCTCGAGACTCTCCCTCATCTCTCTTTTACAGCCACTCTCTCTTCACACCTCTGTTTCCTTCCTTTCTCCCTCCCTCCCTCCCTCTTCCTTTATCGTGACCCTCCCTCCCTGCCGAATGACCCTCCCTCCTCTCTCCCTCATGAATAATGACCTTTTCTCCTCCCTGCTCTCTATCTCTTCTCTCCGCTATCTGTCTCTCTCTCTCTCTCTCTCTCTCTCTCTCTCTCTCTCTCTCTCTCTCTCTCTCTCTCTCTCTCTCTCTCTCTCTCTCTCTCGAACACCTGGCCACCTTCCCACCATGCACGAGACCTTCACATCCCCATCGTCATGCAAGAGACAGCCATGAGCGTGTGGCTAACGTGACCTTTCCCACATGTGATCTTTCTAACGTGACCTTTCCCACGAATGACCTCTCTATATAGTTCTGAATGACATTTTTCGAGTTTTTCTTTTCACTAATAACTTCTTGGATCATCTGGATCAGTCATGCACGATGGCTCCGGGTATGGGAGGTCTCTGGGTGTAGCATGCATGACGTTTATTCATTGTTTTTTGGCTGTTTTTCTTTTTTTCTTTTTTTTGCATCTGGATCAGTCATGCACGATGGCTCCGGGTATGGGAGGTCTCTGGGTGTAGCATGCATGACGTTTATTAATTGTTTTTTGGCTGTTTTTCTGTTTTTCTTTTTTGTCTTCTTCTTCTTTTGTGTTTTTTCTTGTTTGTTTGTTTTGCCTCCTTTATCTTTTTTCCTCTAGTGTTTTTTTTTTCTTTTTTTTCTTCTTTTTTTCTTTTCTCAAATTTCTTCGTCTCTTTTTATATAATTATATTCTGAATCAGGCTAGAGCTGATTTGATAAATTTCGAACAATCATAATGATAATAATGATAACGATAATGGTGATAGTTGTTATCATAACTATCATGGGTACTGGTACTATTCATATCATATCAACAATAACACCTCGTAATTGTAACAATAAAGATAAAGATAATGACGTGATAGTGGTTCTATTTCTATTATTACAACTACCACTCCTACTACTGATAATAATGATGATAATGATAATGATCACAATAATAATGATAACAATAACGGTAATGATAATTTTAGTAATAATAATAATCATCAAAATACTAATAATGATATTAATGACAATATCAACAATAATGATAACGGTTATTATCATGAAGCTGATAATGATGACAAAATTAGACGATAATACTGATAACAATTACACTGAAAGAAAAAAGGAATGCAAATCATAACGATGGTGACAAAAGGAATAATAACAATATAATAATAAGAGGAATCAGAAGAGAAATAATATTCATTATAGTATAAATCAGTGATAAGAACAATACAGATAATGAAGTGGTAATATTACTAGTCATTGTGATTTTGACAGTATCACCAGCCAGATGATAGTATATATCAACATATCAGAATGTACAAGGTGATATTAGGAAAAAAGTCAAAAAAAAAAAAAAAAATTATGAAAAAAAAATCAAGTTATCCTTGATTATAGAGTGAATAACTGCTTAACACGGGACATGAATAACCAGTGCATAACTTAATGTTAAATCTATGCAAGGGCATACCTAATGTTTTTGTTCGTGTTGGTTTGTTATTGCTTCTCATTTGTGGGCGTGTCCAAAATTAGCCACGCCCCTATCTCATCCTCCGGGGGAGCCTTGACGAGAAAGATTCTTAGATGAATCAAATTAATTGGATTGCTTTGATATATTTAAGTGTGTCTAAAAAAAAGAGTTAAAGCCGTGAAATGTCGTAAGACATCCTCGACCTTTGAGATTTAGTCGAATATGAGTAGATATTTACTTACAGAAAGAGCAGGGGGGGGGTATACCATTGCCTTCATAATGATCGTTAGGAAAGTGTTAATATCCCTAGCCACTGCCTATCACTAGTTTCCATAACAGTGATGACCAAACACAGGACACTGTTGATATTCCAGATTTCAGTGTCATGAATGAGATATTTGGAATTCTGTTCACGTATACAAGGGCATACCTTCCCGTTTTCTGTCGTTAAGATTTATTTATTTTCTTGGTGTGGAATATATACTAAATTTAACGGAAATTATTTTAAGGCCTTTAAGAATGGCCTGAACTGAAATATATATGATTGCAAGCTCATGCCATATCTATTAAATACTTGGCAAGTTAAATACG
>NW_028234416.1:18391112-18396112 GCF_977035675.1 Penaeus japonicus | reverse complement strand
ATATCCTTGGTCCGCCATTCCACACCATCACTTTCAAGAAATAGTTTAGGACGTCAAGATGTATTAAAGTAAATCCTGGTAAAATCGCGCACAACATACCATCACGAAATAGCTATTCTTTGTCTCTAGGGAAGAAGGAAAGCTACGTAGACTGGACTTCTTTGTGTGTGTGTGTCACTTTAGTTATATTTTGTTTTAAGGTTTCGTCAACCTATTACGGCCTGTAGAGTCATACGTTTCACTTTCAACTTTCTCTCTGTCCGTTTGTCACTCACTCTTTCTTCTCTTTTCTTCTCTTCTCTCTTCTCTCTTCTCTCTTCTCTTTTCTTCTCTTCTCTCTTCTATTCTCTTCTTTTTCATTTCTCGTCTCTTATCTCTCTCTCTCTCTCTTTCTCTCCTCCTTCTCTCTCTCATCTCCTTCCTTCTCTCTTCTCCTTCCCTCACTCTTCTCCTTCCCCTCTCTTCTCCTACCCCCCCCCCCTCTCTCTCTCCTTCTCTCTCTATTTCTCTCTCTCTCTCTCTCTCTCTCTCTCTCTCTCTCTCTCTCTCTCTCTCTCTTCTTCTTCTTCTTTTTCATTTCTCGTCTCTTATCTCTCTCTCTCTCTCTCTCTCTCTCTCTCTCTCTCTCTCTCTCTCTCTCTCTCTCTCTCTCTCTCTCTCTCTCTCTCTCTCTCTCTCTCTCTCTCTCTCTCTTCTCCTTCCCTCTCTCTTCTCCTTCCCCTCTTTTCTCCTTCCATTTCTCTCTCCCTCTCTCTTCTCCTTCCTTCTCTCTTCCCCTTCCCTCTCTCTTCTCTTTCCCTCTGTCTTCTCCTCTCCTCTCTCTCCTTCCCTCTCTCTCTCTCTCTCTCTCTCTCTCTCTCTCTCTCTCTCTCTCTCTCTCTCTCTCTCTCTCTCTCTCTCTCTCCCTCTTTCTCCTCCCCTCTTCTCTCCTCTCTCTCTCTCTCTCTCTCCTATCTCTCTCTCTCTCTCTCTCTCTCTCTCTCTCTCTCTCTCTCTCTCTCTCTCTCTCTCTCTCTCCCCTCCCTCCCTCCCTCCCTCCCTCTCTCTCTTCTCTCTCTCTCCTCTCTCTCTCTCCTCTCTCTTCTCTCTCTCTCTCTCTTCTCTCTTCTCTCTCTCTCTCTCTCTCTCTCTCTCTCTCTCTCTCTCTCTCTCTCTCTCTCTCTCTCTCTCTCTCTCTCTCTCTCTCTCTCTCTCTCTCTCCCCTCCACCCATAACCCGGCCTCCCCCAGGGATAGAAATCTTCCCCAAGGTGATTCCCCGGTGAACATGTCTTAACGGCCCTTCCTCTTCCCTCGCGTTCGCTCTCTAATTTCACCTTCTCCTCTTTGCCTTCTTCCTTCCATTTTATCCTTGCTCCTTCTTTCCGTTCCTTCGTTTTGCCTCTTTCCTTCTCTTCTTCTTTCTCTCCGTTAGCCCTTGCTCCCTGTCTTTTGTTTGGTCTCTTTCTCCCTCTTTCTCTCTATCTAGCTATTCTTCTATCCTTTTCTCTTATTTTCCCTCGATCCCCCCGTTCTGTCTATCCTTCCTTATTTCTCTGTTCTTTTATTTATAGTTTTCCTCTCTTCTTCCCTCCACCTTTACATCTTCCTCCTGTCATTTTTTCAGTAATTATCACATCCGTAAACATAGTCATTACTATCCATATCATTTTCATCAATGATATAACTAATTATTCCATATTGTTATAGCTAATGTTATTTCCAGTGGTAATACTGTTATTTGCGACCATAATCCATTGGTATGAATTACCTAATACCTAGTTGTGTAAATGGATTTGTTAGGTATATTTCATCGAAAACATCGGAATTACTAAGTGCAGAATAATGCCTTTCGGCGCTTAATTAAGGTCGCTGATGGGTGTTCAATTCAAGATGTCATGAACGAGAATTACTCCTTAACTCATTTGTCAGGATTTCGGAGTAGGGATATGTGTATGAATAATAGGTAATAATAGGTATACAGCCCGCTTAATGGAGAGCTCATTACATACGTCATAAATCAAGGAAGGTAATTATTTTGATGGGGGCGGGTCGCAAATTTTAGACTCGCGATCCCTTGATAGTTATTTTGGCATATATATCTCTTTTTCTCTTTAAAAGTCTGTTTTAATTCGTATGTATTGATAATTTGGTTTTCCAAAAGGAATAAAGTAATTTCATGAATTGTCTTTACTAGAATGTCAGGGAAATATTATCCGTAAGTGTACTCGGCCATAGAAAATGGAGAATTCGGGAGGAGTAACTTTGATAAATCACCAACACGCCCTTCCATAAGTCCCAAACACCTATGTCGTTTTCATCAACGCCTAGGCCTTTACTCAACACACACTAAGAGCTAATCACAATCTCGTATAACAAGAAAATGTTCTTTTTTTCTACAAACGCGTGCTCCACCAGCGCATCCGACGAGTGAATAGATGACGGCACTTCTGCCGCCATTAAAAGGACCCTGCTGCCTCCTTGCTACCGCCCTGCCACCAACTCCCTCTTGACAGCATGAACAACGACCCCAACCCATTATTAATGGTGATAAAGAAACCGGGGACTGTGTCCAAATCACCATTATCCAGGACCAACCATCACAACGGCTGGCCGGGCTCTTCGTCATTCGTGGAGACTCGAGATCTGATGCGTCTCCTCGGGCGATGGGGAGGAGGGAGAGGGGAGATGGAAGGGGGTCGTGAAAAGGGGGAGGGGGAAGGGAGTCGTGAAGAGAGAGAGGGGAAGGAGAGGAGGAGGTTTAGGAGGGGAGAGGGGGGAGGAGGAGGAGAGAGAGAGATGCGAGTTGGGGAGAGGGGAAAGATAGGGGGTGGGGAAGAGGAAGAGGGGGAGTAGGAGGGAAGAAGAGAGAGGGATAGGCATGGTAGGGTACAATAGGCATGGCAGGGAAAGGGTGTGGTAGGAGACAAGGGGAATGAGAAAGGGGAAGGGGGAAGGAGAGGATATATGAAAGAGTGTAAGGGTAGTGGAAGAGAGAAAGGGGGAATGCGGTAAGGGAGAAGGGAGGAGAGATGGAAAGGATATGGTAAGAGATAAGAAAGGGTAGAAAAGGGTAAAGAGAAGGGATATGACAAAAGAGAAAGGGAGAGGCGAAAAGATATAATGAAAAAGTGGAGAAGAAAGATATGGATAAAGGAGAGAAGTGGTGAAGAAAGGGAAGAGGAAGAAGAGAAATTAGAAGAAAGAAGAGATAAACAGGAAAGACAAAAAGGGGGAAGAAGGTACTGCAAAAATCCCAAGCACATGTTTACCATTTTACAAAAACAGCTGATCGATGTTTACGCGGGAAACGTTTTCTTTCCCTCCACCTCATTTCTTCCCATTCTCTTCATTATAACCCTAACCCTTGTATATTTGTGTTGTTTTTTGCTGTACGCCAACCTCCCAGATGTATTTCACGCAAACACACAAAAATAAAACAAAAACAATGCTAATAGGTAAAAAAGGCAATTTCCAGAAGCAAAGAAGATTGAACATGCTCACATTTTCTCGTAAATTGACCTCACTTTTCAATTTCGATTCGCCCTGACTAACTGTATAATCACCAGTTAATCAGATTCATTCCTTGAAAGTTGCAGAGGAATTAGATAAGCAATTACAACGGCGGATCCATTGCAATCCTCGGTTCATACACGAAAGACAGAGAAATGTCTAACGATTTTATAGCAATAGTGTGAGTAATTAGTTTGTTTGATTTTCGCTCTCTTTTTCTTGTTTTTTTTTCTTGTTTTACTTCTGCTTTCTCTAACTTTCTTAATTCTTTCTCTTTCTTGAATTTCCCTCTCTTTCTTTCTCTCTCTCTCTCTCTCTCTCTCTCTCTCTCTCTCTCTCTCTCTCTCTCTCTCTCTCTCTCTCTCTCTCTCTCTCTCTCTCTCTCTCTCTCTCTCTCTCTCTCTCCCTCTTTCTCTTTCAGTATCAAATATTCCACGATATAATCACATAGAAAATAGGGTTGAACAGCTACCTTGCAGTTAAAGTGTCAAGACTAGTGAACTAAACTTCTATGCAAACTAGAAATTACTAAAATATGTTGGAAGAATCGTAACCTTAAAACCTTTATTATTAAAAAAAAAAAAAAGATAATAGTAATAGAATATAATGAACAAATAATCTGGAAAATATGAAGAACAAAAAGATTGCAATAACAATATTAAATGAAATTATAATAATAGTAATAATGATATTGATAATAACAAAACAATAATAGAAATAATCATATTGATAACAATAATAAATAAAATGTGATAAAATACATAACAGTTACTAACACAAAACTGCGGAGTACAAATGTGACAGCGATAAGAAAACACTCAAAATAAACTAGGTAAGTAGAAATGCCTGGAAAATATCTCCCGCAAGCCATGGCGGTTAACAAGGGAAGAATAACCACAAACTGCCTCAGTTTCTGGGTGGCCTCTGGGCTTCGCGTTAAAAAGGCCATAATTATCGCTTGTAAAAATGAAAATTATATTCTCATGTTTGCGGACAAGAGTTAAGCAATATTTAACGTATGTCTCAAGAGAAATTCGAAGCTGTTAGAAAGGAATGAAAAGCTAATTGAATATGTTTTTTTAAGATGCCTTGAATGCGTCAAAGGATGAAAGTGAGTTTCTTTTATTGAAGATGATCAAAAAGAGATAACAAAGACGAAAGATGGCTTAGGTGGGACGCTAAAGAACAAACCTATGATTTGTGACCACGAGAGAACAGGGAGAACCCGTAGTGAAAAGGTTATTATTACCTTTTGTTACGGTAATGTGGCAGTTCCGACCTTGTTTCGAAACGTAAGGGCTGTAATGGGTAGCAGAAATTATTATAATGCCTTATGCAGATTTCTTATATACGCACACACTGACATACGTACATAATAACTGATTTGGTATCAATTTGTTTAAAACATTACATTTTTATTGTAAATGTATAATTAGTTCCCTACACTAGAGAAAACCTTTTGATCATAAATCTTGCGTAAACTTCTCGTACTTCCATTATTCTGTCCCC
>NW_028234416.1:18343612-18376112 GCF_977035675.1 Penaeus japonicus | reverse complement strand
AGGTTAGGTCTGGTGCAGCCACAGAGATTGGTGTCAGACACGTGAAAACAGTGCTTTGAAGGTATATCTTTTTGTTTTGTTTTGAAACATTCCTCAGGACACAAGATACAATAATGGTTACACCTGGTATCATGCCAAGTGAATACTGTGGGACATGATAATTGGAAGTACTGCTAAGGTAAAGCCAGATCTCCTCATCAGGGTTTTCACAGTCACATAATAAGACCCTTATTATCTTGTTTCCAGGGACACCTACATGATATCTACTGGATGAAGATGCATTATTGAATTTAAACTCTGAGGGAAACTTTGGAGTCATGTGCTGTCTATCCTTGATAACTGCCCTGACTGATATTGGTCCACATTCTGTATAAGAAGAGTCTAGCACCTGGCAAACACTGGTCTCATTCAGATGCTTTGTTCCTAGTACAGTGCCTTCTATACAAGAATCCTCTGGGAGATAAATGCACTCACAAGTCCCAAAATAGGCTTTCAGAGGCTGCAACCATGAATTTGAGTACTGTTTCCTCATCTTCAAGTCAGAGATACTCGTTTCTGGTATTCTAACCTTGTAACAAATGCCATCTTCAATACAAGGATGATACAATGCTTTGTTCCCATGAAACTTTACAAATGTTTTCCATCTCTCTCCTTCAGAATCTTTCTGATGAAGCTTTTGTATAATAGCCTGGGCCATGAAGAACATATCCACATGAAAGTTTTCCTTATACAGTTTCCTTCCTTGGTGTTGGTTACAAATTATATTTGACTTTGAAATGATCTTTACATCATAAAAAGTGTCCTCACCAGTCTCCATTTCTTCCATACTCTCTTGCTTGTCATCTATTCTGAGCACTACCATGTCATCATTTCTTACAATCATGTATTTTTTTGTGTAATACTCATCACTCCCTTCTTCTATGATATTAAAATTCTCCTGTACATACTGGGCATTAAACAGAACAACTATTGCTCCAATCTTTTTCAACA
Organism: Penaeus japonicus; assembly: GCF_977035675.1. Lineage (NCBI taxonomy): Eukaryota > Metazoa > Arthropoda > Malacostraca > Decapoda > Penaeidae > Penaeus > Penaeus japonicus. Next base: position 18,375,122 of record NW_028234416.1, on the reverse strand, counting down.
AATTGTCCTTGTTCCCTACAACTACAAGATCTATATCTGCATGCTGATCGCGTAATTGCAAGACCCCATTTTGCCCGAGCTGCAACACACCAATGATAGACCTTGAGTGGTCATGATGATCGATGTTATACGTCCAGAGTTTCTGCTTCTCTTCACCATCACGTTCCTCCATGTTGGCAGAAGCCTCCAGATCCAATACACTCAAGAGGGAGAATGGGGCCTCAAAGTCCTGAAATATTATATTGATGATATGGTAAATTTCAAATCAACTCTAAATATAAAATCTATACAAGACAAATATGGATATCAGTTTTTTCAGTTTAAGAGACTTTGCATCCTCTCTTCTGGCCTTTACTCTTTAACCTTTCTGTGGTAGGCAAGTCTTGCGGGGTAGGAACACTTTCGCAGTTATCTTTTTTCTTTTTTTTATCCTTTCATTTGTATAACTAGGGTATCATAAAAAATGCTAATTAGTACAATTTTGCTAACATATCATACAGAGACTCATATATCTTACCCTAAGTAAAGAAAATATCAGAAAACCTCTTAAGATGCTTATCTTAACCCATTCACGCCGGGTGACGTGATAGCACGTATTGTGTTTTTCGCGTCAGACGCCCTGGACAAGCTATGAGGGGAAGCTGCGCGCTCGGGTAGAGCGAGCGGGCAACCCAGGCTCGCAGCTTGTGCGCCCGAGAATCTCGAGGCGTTAGGCTTATGCGTTCGAGAACCCCGGTATTGCGACCGCGCAAAGCTGGAACGGCCCCGGCGTGAAACGCTTATCTTAATGTGTGGCCCATCTCCCCATCTCAGAAGGGTTAAAAATGTTTTGTAGTGATAGTATAAAGAATTTGCTTTGAAAAGAACCACAAAGATCCAGGTTAAAGGAAACAGGAGACCAATAAGAGCTGGTACATCTCCTTTTCTCTCCCAATATTCTATTTATAAGAGAGAAAAAGCCAATCTGATAATAGGGAATTCTATATGTGAAGAAAATAAAATGGTAGAATATTTTAGGCTAGAATACACTGAAACCATAGAAAACTTGCACCTGTTTTGGTTTTATGAGCATTATTATTTGTGATGTTGGGTGTTCACAACACTGAAAAAGTAAAACGATAATCAACTTGATTTCATCAATAAATCCAACTGTCAGATTAAGTCCACCATCTCAGACTGATTTTTGTTATCTGTTTTTTCCTGTGAATACTAAAAACTGGGTTAAGAATTTAACACAACTGCAATCATTTAACACACAAGTTTTTGGCCTGACGGCGGATGTCATGATGTACATGACAATAATCATCATGGTATAATTGAAGTTTGGGGAGAGTGAATAATTCCTTTTTTACATGAGGAATAACCCTTTTTAGTAACCAGTGATGACAATTACAATTATAATTGCTACAACTGACATAATATTCAGCAAATTAGGTTTAGTTTAAAATCCCAAACACAGATGGCACTTCTCTCTCCTAACACCAGCAGGAAAGGGACGTTGAATGGTACCCATCCACTGTCTCCATCAAGCATTATCTCCAGAGAGCTGTGCAGGTGGCACTAGTGCCCAACCTGTAGACCAGTCAAGCAAATCTATCCATGTCTACAATGGATTAATTACACCCACATCATCACGCTTATAGCTAGTCACTGTAAGTTTATCATATATGTATACTTACACCATGTCTACCTTATGTATGTACATAATGTAGAGCAAAAAACAGAAATCTCACCCTGTTCAGAACACACTGATGAGTCAAAGACAAAAACTCTAGGGTCAGTGAACGGGAATTTGCAGATATCAGCTGACGATCAGCAGCCAGTTGCAGCAGCTGAATTAAAACACTCCGCTCCCCATTATGCTTTCTCCTGTAATAACAAATAAAAGACTAAATATCCTGTAACTCAAAATCTGTTCACACACTGTAATTCAAACTCTTTTTTTACTCTCTCTCTCAAACCAAATGAAACAATATAAAACATCATGATCAAACATATCCTTCTTCAAGCTAAAAAGTGCTGAACAATTTTACCAAATTTCTGCAAATACAATGAGAAAAGAAGTCCAACCTTAAGATGTGGTTCCTCTCCACAATGCTAGGACAAAGAACAGATACAAGATGGTCTCTCACTTCAACCAACCACTTCAGGCCAGGCATGCCAAAGTTATAGTAATGTAGCATATCTAAGGTAGCATTAGGGCTTCTTATCCCCATTGGACTGAGAAGGGATTTTCTGAAAGGAAATAATCAGAAACTATCTTCCTCCAAGAAAGAATACCATTTTGAGTCCATTGCTTTAAAAGAACAGTACTAAGCATTTTACTCTCTATTGAAAATGTGTTTAACTCACCTTTCCTTCAGCACTAGACTTCTCCCACAACAGGACAAAGATGGTGTGCCATCAATCTTGGCCAAGTGGGCATGGAAAATCATAATTTTATCTCCAGGTTTTAGGAATCTGTAATGCTTCTCAGATGCTCTGCTGCTGAGTAGTTCCTGGTCTTTTGAGTCTTCTGACATATTCCAAACTTCTCCAGTGATGTCATGGATATAAGAAATAACCAGACGAGTACGGCCATCAAGCTGATATATGCCAATGTCTTCATCAAGCACGGAAGTCACAATACCCTATAAAATAATAATTGTTGATATATACATGCTACTTATTCATTTATTCATCACCTCTTTATTCCTATATAAGTTTCGAACTTGCATTGCACCAAACATAAATGTTTTAGTCTTCTTTAATGTAGATAAAATCAAAAAATTAAGTCACCACAGATAAGAGTATATAATATTCAAACATCAGGCAATACCTTATAGGATATAAGACTCTGATCATTACACAAGTTACGGAGCTTGGGCACTTCATCAGTCTCAACAAAAATTAGCTGCGATTTCCGAGTTGCATGGAAGATCGGTATGTTATGTTTTCCCTGGAAATTAAAAACAAATCATATATTTTAATATGTTAGTATAACACACTATTCTCTGTTAATGGTTATGATGACCATAGTTTAAAGATATATAGCACAATTTTATTCTCTATTAAACAAGTATCTGAAATTCACTTGGATTCTTTATTCTTTTAGATAAATATCATCTTATTTCTCTTATTTTGGGTACTAGTATCCAATGCATTTCCTTTCTTTGTCTACAGATACTCATACAATTATGAAGGTATTCAACAGCATCACAATACTAACCTTGTAGAGTACATCTGGTTTCAGATATGTAACCATGTATTTTGAAGTAATATCAAGCTGTTGGTGCCATGTTAGTTGACTCTTTCTTCTTATTAGAATATGCTTCACCTCCTCTCCAGACAGAATCTCCATCAAGAATAACACATCATTACAAATTCTGGAAAAGAAAAACAATAATAAAGATATCAAATCTGACAATACTCAATTTACATAACAATATACATAACCAACTGACACTGTTTCTAAATAAAATGAATCCATGAAATATAAAAATTATGAAAAATAAATATATGGAAAATAATGTTAATAACAATTATGACAATTCCAAAATATCTTGCAGTCTTAATCTGTTTTGTCAACACTACAACAATTATCAAAGTAAAAACACTGATACTAAATTTTTTCATGATGCTTGGGTTGATGACAAAGATAATGATAATCATTATGGTTATGATAATATTGAAGATGGAAGATAAGGATGAGTAGATGGAGATGGAAATGGAGATAGAGATATAGACAGAAACAGAGATGAAGAAGATGAAGATGAATGCAAGTGTAAAGATGGTAGTAGTAGTGGTGATGGTGATGAGAATGGTTATGATAAAGATAAAGTGGATGATGAGAATAATGATAAAGATGAAGATAAAGTGGATAATGATGATGATGATAATGATGATGATGATGATGATGATGATGATGATGATGATTGTCATCATCATCAAAAAGAATATTAGTAGTAAATTTTCCGAATAGCGCCACATCTAAATACAACAAATATACCACATTATTAAATACCACAAAAGTGGTATCAATAGATTCCTCTCAACCTCTACTACCCATAAGTAATCAACTTTACCCACGCCCCCACCCTCCCCCCAGTACCCCACAATCTGGACCCTTATAGTAGCGGAGGGCATGAAGCATATAACAACCAATGCTAATACATTCTTCTAGGCTACCTATGCTGATCTCTAAATAACTCATTAATGCGAGAAAAACATACTTAAATGTATGGCTCAGAGCAACTAGATGACCTTCCAAAGATATTACATCAGCCTCCATGCCTGTTCACTATTAATTCCTGTAATACATGGTGAAGAAATGAAGATATTTATTTCAACGAATTTAAAGGGAGGAACCAAGGGTTTTGATTGTTATTGGGAATACGAGCGCAAATTTGTTTTAGAGATGGGGGATACGAGCGGCAAAAATTGAATGAAAATAATAATAATGATATCAATAACAGTAATGATATTGATGATAACAATGATAATAATAATGATGATGATAATGATAATGATAACAACGATGATTATAATTATGATAATAATGATGATGATAATGGTGATATGATCATGATAATGATAATAATCAATATCATGATAATGTTATTATTGCTTTCACTATTATTGTTAACATTATTACTATCATTATTAACATTATAATTACTCCTATTATCATTAGTATTATCATCATTATCATTACTATCGTTATTATCCGTATCCATTATTCTCCCTATTGCTATTATCATCATCACTAACATTATCACTATTACTACCAATACTATTATCATTACTATTTTCATTCGTCTTATTATTGCTATCATGATATTTATCCTTATTATCATCATTACTATCACAGTTATTGCTACTCTTATCCTTTGATAGTTTCATTACTATCATCGTTATCCTTATCTTCATTGCTATCATCATTCTCATTGTTGTCATTATCACCATCATTATGTTATCATGTTATTATTATCATTATCATTAACATTATTATTAGTATTATCATTATCAACTCTATTATTATCATAGTCGCCGTTGCTGTTGTTATCATCATTATGATCATTATCATTATTATTTCTAATATCATGATTTTGGTATCTTATTGTTATTGTTGTTAGTATCCTTCTTCTTATCATCATTATTATCATAATTGTTATAACATTTTCATTGTTGTTATTAATTGTAGTAGTAGCACTAGGATTGCTATCTGTTGTTATGATTATTATCATCATTATCGTTATCACTGTTATTGTTAGCATTATGATTATCAACATAATCATCACTGTAATTGTTATGACAGAATCAAGAGTAGAGTAAAAATCAAATTCTTCAATTTCATTTTAGTTAACTCTTGCAACAATTGATACTGTTGTTATTTTTTTCTCTCTTTGTTTAATTTTTGTCAAGAAAGAAAAAAAGGAAAAGGAGAAGCAAGACGAAGGGAGAGAACAACTATAAAATTGTTCGTAATGTAATGGAGGGCGAAGAAGAAAGAATGAAAAAGAGAGAAAGAATAAGAAGAAAGAATTCAAAGAAAATTTAAACCTTACAAACTAGGATTTAAAACTTCTTAACGAAAAAAAACATTTTTGTTGTAATTCTTAAAATAATGTGAGATCCCCTCAGTGCACCCACAACCGGCATTATAACCCCCTTGAAAATTCCTATAAATTCTTTCAACATGACTATCCACACCAACTTCAGCCTACAAAGCAAAAACGAAATTCAAAATAAAAACCCAAATGCTAAAAATACCTGTGAACCTCGAAACTAAACCCCCTCTAAACCTTTCTAACCAAACCAAAAACCTAAATCGACATTAAAAATATTTCCTTCTTATAAACCAATAGCAGACCCCTATAAACCTCTCCAAACCGCTTTCCAAGTTTTAATCCCTATTATATCCCCTCAGAACCCCTTAAAAACCTCCAAACCGCCCTAAACCCCGCCAACCCCGCCAGAGGAAGATTCAAACCTCCCGCCACTCGAGGGAGGCGAAGAGGCGCCGTGACGTCACTTGCGAGAACGTAGAACCGCCATTAGCAATAGTGACTCGCTAGAAAACAAAGAGAAAATCGCCTTATTTCGCCCTATTTACTGCGTTCCTCTTAACTTCCTCTCCTCTGTGGCCCTGAGCAAAGAGGAAGAAGTGAGGAGCGAGGGTGGAAAGAGTCGGAAAAGAGGAGTGGAGAGAGGAGAAGGGTTAGTGCAAAAGGTACTAGATAACTCGCGGAATAATACAGGACGAGAATGATAACAAAACAACAAGTGACAGATTTCAGATTTCGGATTTCCCCCGGATTTTTGTCTCAGATTTCATAGGGGACACGAGGTCGCGAGAGATCCGACCGAAGGGAGGACAGGTTCCTCCTTAGGATAATGACATGACTTAATAACAAGTGACAGATTCCCACATTTCGGATTTCCTGCCCTGGATTTCAGATTTCAGATTTTTTTTTTTTTTTTTTTAGGATATGAGATCATGAGATAATCAAGGACAGAGGGCCCCCACTAAGGGTCATTATGACATAAATGGACCAGCCATTGGTTTCTTAATTATGAGGCGAGACGTCCCCTTCGCACGAGATGCCATGCCGAGGGACGCAGGGCGCTCGGGGGAGGAAACAAAGGTTCATGGAGCACGGAGGGAAGGGGCTTTTATTCATGGGGAAGGGAAACGGGTCATGGTAGGAGGGTAATCGGGAAACGAAGGCTTGGGTATGAGTTATAGCAAGCTGACAGGGGCGATGAACCAATCTTTTATACCTGAGAAGGGCTTACGTATGTGTGTGCTTTCCATTGCTTATTCTTTTAACTAGATTACTCCTATTTCCCTCATACTAAGTGGTCAACCTCCTCTTGGTATACAGGATTTAGGTTATATTGATCTACAAAAAAGTAATGGAAAAGGAAATATGATGATGGTAGTAACTAAAAGACATTTAAATTGTTCTGTCCTCAGACAAGAAAGGATTTAGTTGAACCCAGACCTTTCCTTCCTGCTTAATATCATTTAAAGTAATGGGTCAGTTGCATCTGCTTTAATCTTATGATCTAGTCCTGTCTAACCGGATACTTGGTTACTCACATTCCCCAAAATACGGTAACCTTCACTTGCCGTTGGATATTGACAAGTCAGGGCATTGGGTGCAGTCTGGCGTTGACATTTACTGGGCATTGTCACATAGATTTGCTTTTGCTTGTCATCCAGTGCATTAGCAATATCCTCCCCAAGGTTATTATTACAGGCCAGTGCACTGAGGCCAGATATAGGTTGCAGGACAGGATATGGACCTTGGAGGGGGGAGAGGGGCTTGGGTACTTCTGGTTCAGGGGCCCCTTAGCTTAGAAGTTCTAATATTTGTCAAAGGATTAAGTGAACTGAAGGGAATGGTGAGCCACATTTATTCATTAAAAAAATGAAATAGAATAAAGGACTTTTTATTTCTCAGTATGATTAGCTGTTAGATTTAGATAGAGACTATAGTTATATAGATTACTGATAATCAGTGAAGGTATGAAGAGTTGTGGTACCTTAAATTCTTTAAGCTATGCATGTGACCAAGCTTTTCTTTCTCTGTACGGGTGCGTAAGATAATGTTGTTTGCACTCTGGATAACAACTGAGCCAAAAAGGTTGAATTTAATTCTCACTGTTTCTATTTGCATCAGCAACTAAAGTTTGAAGGGAAACATTCAATGAAAACACATCATGTGAGAGTAGGTCAAAAATATATTCCTGGCAGATACACCTTTGAAGCAATTCGACTGGGATAAGTAAATTCTCGCTCAGTCTTACCAGCCTGCAACAAATCACCTAATTTGCAAATCACACATTACATAGGTAATTTGAACTGACAAGTTGTATATAACATTTCTGCTTCACATCACAGTATCTACCAAGTCTTTCTTTCTACACTTAGCATCTGTAAAATCTTTAACAAACACAACATACTGTCATCTTGAGGACAATGCTCTCAATATACAGTCCAGTATGGAAAATATGGCATTTGTACACCCAAGCTTTTTTCAGTTATTCATTACACATTTATATAATTTTTGTAAAACCATTGGTGGAAAAAGGCACGACCAGTAGATTATGATTGGCATTCATTGTAAATAGAAATAATTGGATGTAATAATATGTTTATGATGTAAGTATTGTTCTTTGGGAGACTTTCAAAGCAAATCTTAGAAGTTACAACTAATTCAAGAAATTTGAATAAGTTCTCACTGGAGTGTACTATTATTGAGCACTGTATACTTGTTTCATTACACACCTGAGATCCTGACAAAATGTCCCATACTTTCCTTATAGACATGCAGTATGCACAGGGTACTTTCATGGGTAGTAATGAGTCTCAGATTATTCTTTATGCAGCATCTTGATTATTTTAGAGAATAAAACTAATTCTATGATTATCACATTTTGTGTGAATGAAGCACTAAGTCTGGGGACTTGTTGTAATTGTCCCCTTTATATCCCTTTAAATCTGACCCTGATAGGTTGACCCTTAACCCACTCACGCTGGGGTGATTCCGGCTTTGTATGGTCGTAATGCCGGGGTTTTCGTATGCATAAGCCTAATGCCTCGAGACTCTTGGGTGCACAAGCCGTGAGCCTGGGCTGCCTGCTCGCTCACCCCGAGTGCCGGCCTTGCCCTGATATCTCGTCATCAGCGTCTGATGCAAAAACCACGAAACATGTCAGCACGTCATCCGGCGCGAATGGGTTAATTTGTCAACAAGTAAAGTTGTAATTGACTGCTAAATAAAATTGATCATTGTATATAGATTTATGTTTGGAAATGTGTGGATGCATGCTTGTGGCATTGTGTTTGCAAGGGACTTTTCTGCAGTGTATGGTAAATATTTACAGGACATACACCCATCCACCATAGGCCTTGGCATCTCTATGTCCTGGCAAAGGTCAAGAAACCTTTACTATGTAAATTCTAGCAAGACAGGGAAATTATTCTCAAGTCAGGAACCAGTCCAAGCTCTCTCTTTCTGTAATTGTGTGTCAGTCGTGGCAATTGCTTGAAGCTGCACATTATTGTAGTGGATTTATGGGATTGTCTAGTGGTATTTTGAAATTTGTCTTAAACATTTTAATCCATTGTGGACGGGGCGCGTTACGACCTAATTGGTCGTCAGGACTGGGGGCATCAGCTAAAAATTAGAGGAATGGGGAAAGTGTTTTCTCCACCCTCCTTGTAGTGCAGACTAGCCCAAACAATGTTTTTCTATAAATCCATCATAAATATGGGTTTAGGCTGACTTTGGAACTCTGTAGCTCTGGAGCTAGCACTGTTACAGCCATAATACTTTGTGACTGTGTGTGCACTTCAGCTGTGAGCAAATCCCGATGTAGCGTCATGTCCGCATTGACACCCGTCTTTTAGGCCTAATTGGTATGTATGTCATGACACCCGTCCACAATGGATTAATTTTTTTCTTACACAAGGACAAATTTGGCAATTGAGGATAACATATAAATTGTTGTAGACATCTAATACTTTATCATTATGAAGAAAAACCCAATAAATTCCCCATCTGCTCTCTCAAAGAGAGTATAGAATATTTTTACTATTGAAAAGGTTTATCATGCAGCTACAGTTCTATGAATTTAGTCTTTTGAAATTTGATTTATAGAATTTTTAATACCTTTAGCGACTTGACTAGTAACCAGAAAAAAAAATCAAGTTTCAGAAACACCTTTGGTTGACATGTCAAGAGTAAAAAATAGTTACCGTCCTTAATCTTTGATGAGCTTGATTTAACACACCACAAAATGTTTATCTCATGCAGCTGTGGCAAATACTTCCTGAACAGTGAATCATCAAATCTGGGAACGTTGAGGGAAAATGGGAAAAAGTTGCAAATATTACAAAAAAAAAGATGATCTAAAGCAGGGTCGGTTAGGAGGATTAACTACAAGTGTAAGGTCTGGGATGTACGTATAATAAAAATGAAGTTTAAATTATAGAACCATATTACGAATGAATAGAGTATTTAGTGTGATATAAAATATATCATATATAAAAGGTATCATCTAATGTTAACCCTGTCTTATTCTCTTGTTTTCAGGGAAGAAAAGGTTAAAAGGCACGAGGAAGATGAGAGACTGGAGGATTGGCCTTTGTTGAGAGGGAATGGAAGAAGATAGAGAGAGGTACAAGGGAAAATAAAGAAGACTTTTTGGAGAAACCTTCGTAAGGAGAGTAAGGAAGGCTATTTCTATTTATACTAACTTATGAAATATGAATTAGTATGCATGGAAACATATTAGGAACTTTTAGAATTATTTCGTTAAGCTGGTTATGTCTTACATTAGAAAACCAAAAGTTTCAAATCAGAATTATTTTAAAATAATATTGATACAAGTGAGCTTGTAAACTTTTCTCATTTACAGAAGAATAAAGAATTCTATGAATATTAGTGTATTACTATTATTGAGGAGATTATGCTATTAAAGTAGTATTAAAAATATGATTACAGTTTCAGGCAAATAGATAGTACAAGGTAAACGGTACATGGAATCAAGAGATTAAGTTATTCGTCTTCTGTGACATAATTGTCACAAGTTAAAAGTGATCATACCTATCAAATTAGACTATGTTTTTGAGATGGGGCTGTATTTAAATGGGTAGGGGTCTTTACATATGTATCTACCACATTTATAAGAAGTTTCTTGAATGTGTGCACTCAGAAACAATGGAAATAGTTAGATATGAGATCCAAATGATAAGCAAGATTATTGTTTGTCAACTCAAAAATTATTTAGGACTGAAGAAAAAAATGGTCAGGTTAAAGTTTCAAGAAATTTTGAATAGAAAATATATGAAGAATGATTGCCTTTTTTTCGACGATGATGGAGAATTCATTCTTAACTTTTTAATTTTTTTTTTTATAGACATTGGTTAACTTGCTGTGTTCTGGTATATTTTCTAATGAGGAATATTGATAGAGCCAAAAGGGGCAAGTTAAAGATAAAAGTTATTATCCCCTTTTGATCACACTTGTCTTGATCCCTATATTAAGTTATGTTTTATCATATTGAACTGACTTGTTCTAGTTCTGTTCACAATTCTTATTTCAAAATGAATGCAAGAAGTACATCAGAGGGGAAAAAAGAAAAAAAGAAAAGGAAATAAAGAAACAAAATACAGCAAACCCACCAAGACCAATGATCATGAACGTAACACTGCCCTTGTGTTTCAGAGCCAAAATGGAGGTGACAGAGGTTACAGGTGGGGATTTGGGATCTGGGACTGTGGTCGTCAGCCCTGGAGAACTTTCTTATGATCTCGGACAGCAGTCGGGCTCGTTCCTGTCAAATGCACATATAATGTCTCAGGGTAAGGAGTGGATAGTTCATTTTATTTTCTGTATTCTAGCTGATTTAGTTTGTTTAAAAATTGGCTTTATTTGCTTATTCATTTAGTTGTTATATATTTATTTGTCTGTTAGCCTAAATTGTGATTATTAATTTTTTTATTGGTTATTTTTTTTACCAGATTATTTCCCTATTAATGGTATATTATCATTTTGAAACATCTGCAGGCTCACTAACAGATGGAAGTGGAATGCTTACTCTGCCAATCCAGCTGGTTCAGTTGCATGACCCAGGGGGTGATGGGGGCGTCTCTCGGAATGGAGGAAGCTCTGGGGTATCAGCTACGACTCAAGGATTCAGTGCGCACATCCTCATGAAAAACAATCCTGATGGAACACGGACCTTACTCTTGGAGCCTAGTGAGGTTGGTGGATTTACTTTACTTTACTTTATTATTATTAATTAATTTTTTTTTCTTTCTTTTTTAACCCCTTTACTATGAAGACGCATATACTGCGTCATCGCAGCCCTCGTGACATATCCGAGGACGCACATACTGCGTCATGGCTGAGTTGTGTTAGCATTGGTGTTTTTTTCTTCTGGATACTGTATGAGATCTTTCAGTATATAGCTCGTATATGATACGATGGCTTACTTGACTTTCATTATTATTACGTAGGCATGTGATTCGCTTATACCAGGAGAGGTATGGATATACTCTACTAGCAATAATTTTATTATTTCTTTATGGAACATTATGTAAAAATAAAACTTGTTATGATTAGTTTACCATACTATTTCAACTGTTTTCTTTTGTCATCTGAGTCTGAGTTCTTTCACCAAGGTCACTTCTCACCCTCCTCCCAACCCATGTAAATAACTTGTCACATGCACAGGGGGAATAGGTTGATTATCCATATATTTGATATATAGTACATGACGATTATGTTGAGGTTTTGGCTTAAGACTTGTTGGGGCTTTGGCTTGAAAAATGTTATATTCAATAGCAACGTTTAAAATTTGGCGCGCACCGACACCCCGGATTCGGCGTGGGGGCGCGTTTTCTACTTGTTGTAGTGAAGGGGTTAATAGATTTTTGTTATATATATGTGAAGGGTTAGAATAATTTTTTTATTTTTTTTTATTAAAAGTTTTATCACTTGAAAAAAATTCTAAATGTGTTAGTGTATCTACTTAACCTATTCTTACTTCTACTAGTAACTATATATTTATTTACATGAAAACCCTTTTTTTTTTCTTTCTTTCTTCTATTTAACCCACTCATGAGGGGGCCCATATTTGCTTAATGCTGCTCCATATAGCATTGCATTCCTAGGAACAACCCATCTTTGCCAACATTAATCCACAAAACCTAAAATCAAATGACTTTCCCAGATATCCATGGGAGAAGATGGGAGCGAGAGTCGTCTGGTGCCGCTGCATGACCTCCCTGAGGCGACTGTCGGCTCCAATTTTAGTGACTTGCAAGATCGGTGAGTATGGGCAACATTCGGGATTCTGGCAGTTGTTGAAAAACGTGTTGAGGGAAGATGGGAAATTCAGAAGTGAAGTTGAATTATCTGAGGCTTTCAAGGGCACATGGATGGTATGATTGATGATGATTGTATTGGTAAATAGTGAATGAATTGTCTTTTTTTGTAATTTGTTATGCTTACATGTATTTTGGTTAAGTGCTTTTGCCACAAAATGCAGGGTTTGTTGATGTGGCAGCTACTGTGACCCAGGACAGTCAATGTTGTTGTTGTTGTTGTTGTTTTTTTTTTTTTTTTTTTTTTTATACTTTTTTTTTTTTTTTTTTAGAAATAAAATGTATCATTATAATGCACTATAATTGAGTTGTTTCATTATGTACCTTGAGCGAGAAGCAAATTGTGTTAATGCTTCTTTTCATAGTATTCTCGGGATTTCTATTTTTTATTTATTTATTATTATTTTTTTTCATAATGAATATTTTTGCTCTTATGAATCAATTCCAAATTGCATATATATTTTGTGCTTGTCAATACTAAAAGCCTACTAAAAAATTAAATAGCAAAATATTTTGATAGAGAGGAAATACAATTGATAAAATAGTACCTTGCTTTTGTAAACCTTTATCTTAAATATTAATCTATAGATTAACATCTGTTTACAAGTGTATCTTGCTAGATATCTATAATTTATCTATGCGTCTATCCATCTACCTAGCAATCTATGTATATTTTACACAGGGGTGGATTCCTGCAGCTGGATGGAAGCATGGTCACAGTCAATCAGGTTGGAGGAGACATGGGACAGTCTGGGGTCATATTGGCAAATGCTGACGAGTGCCTTACACAAAAGGATGGAGCAATTCCTCAGTTTACGTCCTTGAGTATTGTCAATGGTCAGGTAGGTGTATCTATGATGTCCCTTTTACCCTGTATTTTGGTCAGTTTGCAATGCAGTTGCCTCATTGTGTGAAGAATGGTAGTAGTGGGCTATTAACAGTTCACACTCTCAATTCACTGCACTGTTATATTGGAAAGCTAATTAAATACTGTTGGCAACTTCAGTGTGTGCCAAAATGATTACCACTACACAAATGCCAAATGTAAATTTAATGTCAAATGATAATTTTTTTCATTATGCTTACCTGTAAAAGTATAGCTCTGCTCATGTGTGTGACAGCTCAGTTGAATGTTTTAGTAGTATTTTTGTTGTTAATTTATTATTCAGTAAATAATCTTGAAAGGAAGAATATTCCCTTCAAAATAATGGTTACCTTTGTCAAAAGATGTCATAGGTCAAAAAAAAGTCTGCATATATATTCTTGGGGAATCAGTCAGTATTTTTAGAATCTGATGCAGTATTCTCAAATACATGCAGCCAAGCCATTATTTGTCATAGAAAGTTTAGTCAGAACAAATTTGGATTGTATGAGGATAATAGAAAAAATCTACTGGTGATACAATTATTTCTTTTGCTAGCATGAGCTTGAACTTGCCTTGAAAGGAAAGGATTGTTGTGACCAAGTGTACCAGTGTACAGTGAAAGAAGAAATCTGTATATTTTTATGATATTTATAATCAAGAATTTGAGAAAAATAAATCTTAAAACTCATCATCATCTGTAGCATACTTTAAAATATAATTCTGATGGAAATAAGTGATTGAGTTCTATAAAGAGCTTCCACAATGTGCCTCAAAACCCTGCTGTCTCCTATCTGATTCAAGTTGTTTTAGTTCCCAAAGTTGTACATTGACACCTACTGACTTTTTCCAAAATAGATCCACAAAGAAAGAAAGATTTATGAAAAGCTTCCATCATTGGTCTCCGCAAGCTACTACATTAACGACAGGTCTATTTTGGCTCCAAATTATTTGATATTTCAAACGCATAAGCCTAATGCCTCGGGATTCTCGCCCGCACTGGACACAGCCAATGGCTATACACCCGATCACCTGGCGCGCCGCCCAGGAGATTAGCCATGACGAAATATCGCATCCACTTGACGTGATATCTTGTCACCCGGCGTTAATGGGTTAAAGTGTGGACTTGAAAAACAAATATTTTCAGATGGGAATTAAGAAACTTGAAAGGAGGTCAGAAGAAAAATTTATATCATCAAGAACTTTAAATCCTATTAAATATCAAGTCAAAAGTGACCCCTAAAGAAAAGGCCTTAAAAATTCTCGAAACTGCCTCATTCAAAATGAACACACAAAAACTTGCAGTAAACTCCAGCAACAAGAGTATAGAATCATCTTTGCCACCAACTGCCTTCATTGGTACATGGTCAAGTGGCAGCATGTACGCTGGAAGAATGATGCTTCATTCAGAATGAACTATTGTCAAGGTCTGTTGGTGTTCCAGCTGGTTTGCAGTGACCTACTTGACAAAAGGAAATTACTTACGATAGAATGAAAACACAAGGTTCTGGGGCGTTTTAGTTATCAGGGTGAGAGTGATTGTTATTTTATGGGGGGGGATGAAGGAGTAATTATTTCAGACTACTTTGTTTTTATTTGCCCTATATTTCTGTAATATTTAAGGTGGGCTGTCTTCATGGAAGGTAACAATTCCTATCACACAAGTAAGTCTATCCTTCAGTGGCTTCAGGACAAGATAATAGGGTTCCTCGAACACTGAGTAAGCACACCATTAGTCAATGGAGAACCTTTGGTCACATTAGAGGCAACATGTCCAACTCTAATAATTTGTAGAGTAAGCTCAGCCCTCGAAATTTCAAGAATTTATAGTTTTTTTCTCATCCTTAGAAAATATGATAAGGATCAGGGAAGGCCAATAGACTTATGAATGACAGATGTCAGCTATTTGTGTAGATAAAAGTGTAATATTTCATGTATTATTGCACTCCATATTTTTGCATACTTTTGTGTATCAGTGTTCATAAGTTTGGCATATACTGGACTTTGTCTTAAATGTAAGGGTAAAAGAATTATCAAAATGAGGATATATTCTTGCAAAAGATGGTTAAACTTTAAATAGCTTGAAAATTGCTGTTAATCGTGACACTCTTCATACAGATGGTGCTGACTGCGACTGAGGCCGGCGTAGATGACACAGTCACGCTAGAAGGAGGAAGTCTTATTAACTCGGCTTTAAATGAAACGGAGACAATTATACCACACCAGATGCACATACCCAGCAAGAAACAGGTAAGGAAATTATAATCATGATATCAATTGATATTAGATTTTCACGCATTTCTCAATATATTGGAGTTTGAGGAATGAACTCTTGGTTTGTGATAATCATGTATGAGGATGACTTATTTTGGAGTCATGCATGAGTCATAATTTTAGTTCAAAGTGGGATTTCTTTATTAGAAGAGTGTGGCTGTGTTCTGTTGGTAAGCATATTTGCTGAACCTTGTTGAGCATTGGCCACCCACTTCCTGATTGTGCCACATGCACCTTTCTTTCAATGATCCTTATTTAGCAGTATTTCACTTTTAACCCAATACCGCTGGCCGCCATCCATAGACGGCGATTATGTAATATGCATAGTGCCGGGTGCCGGCATGCGCCGTCAATCGTATAATTGATTTAGGCCTATGCGTTCGAGAGCCCTGGCATTGCAGCCATGCAAAGACGGAACAGTGCCGGTGGGAATGGGTTAACAATCATTATATAGGTATTTCTTATGATAGAATATTGATTTTGGTCACATTTTGAAGCTAAATTACAGCACTGCTACAAAGTTATGTCTGAAAAAGCTTAGCATGACTGCATGTGCATGCTTGTGTGAGTGTGAGTGTGAGTGTGATTGTGATTGTGATTGTGATTGTGATTGTGATTGTGATTGAGAGTGTGTGTGTGTGCGTGTGTGTATGTATGTGTGTGTGTGTGTGTGTGTGTGTGTGTGTGTGTGTGTGTGTGTGTGTGTGTGTGTGTGTGTGTGTGTGTGTGTGTGTGTGTGTGTGTGTGTGTGTGTGTGTGTGTGTGTGTGTGTGTGTGTGTGTGTGTGTGTGTGTGTGTGAGAGTGACTGCATATGTGTGTCTGTGAGAATATTTGCAAATATATGTGAATCTATATTTGTATTTAGAAATTCTCCATATATATATATATATATATTTTTTTTTTTTTAGATGCAGACTGAGATGGAACCACCCATTGGAAAGGGACCATTTACTTGTGAACATTGTAACCTAACAATTGAGAAATGGCCCCAGTATAAGAAACACTTAAAGAAACATTCGGAAGATAAGCCATACCAGTGTTGTGATTGTGATGCTTCATTTAATGTACAAGTAAGTGTCCTGCCTTTTTTTCTTTTTAATTTTTCTTCTTCTTCTTCTTCTTCTTCTTTTCTTTCTTTCTTTCTTTCTTCCTTCCTTTCTTCCTTCCTTCTTCTTCTTCTTCTTCTTCTTCTTCTTCTTCTTCTTCTTCTTCTTTACATAAATTATGATATGTACTTGATACTTGGCTTGTTATGTTAATATGTATAACTGATATATACTTGATATTGGGCTTGGTATTTTAATGTGTATTTGGTTTTCTTTTATGATTGATAGATTAAATTGTGTAATGTTTATTACAACATTATAAAAAGAAGAGTTACAATTAACATTTTTGTTGTTGTTTCTCTTGCAGAAAAATTTGCAGCTCCATGAGGCATTACACTCCACGGAAAAACTAGTGTGTCCAGAGTGTGACAAAACCTTCAGACGCCTAGCCTCATTCAAAGCCCACTTAGCGGTCCACGAGGAGGATGAGACTGTTACGTGTGAAATCTGTCAGGAGGAGTTTGTATCTGTGGTAAGTCTTAGTTCAAAGCTGAACTGCACAGAGTTTGCAGCTGAAACTTCAAACCAAGGTTCTCTTTAGAGGATGAGGTAAATACAGGGCTGTCACTAACTCTAATTATTTTGATATTTGATGGAAAAAGGCTCTTTATCATTGCAGAGTCAACTGGAACCACACTATCAGCGGCATAGAGATGGTATGGATGGCATGGGGGCACACAAGAAATCAAGCCTGGACTGCAAGGAGTGTGGAGCAGAATTTACAAACCAAGGGTTACTTACACATCACATGAAAGTCCATAAGAAGGTCAGTGAGATTCTTATTTTGTTGCTACTGAAGCTAGAAGTGCATATCTATTTTTCTTTAGTTGCTTCTCATATCCTGTTGTTAGAAAACCAGACTTTGATTTTGAAATGATATATATAATTCAATTGTGAAGCACATTGTAAGATTTACTTTTTATCCTCTGATCACAGGTCAAGAAAATAACCCAAACAAAGCCAAGAAGAAGACTAGCAGATCGCTGCAAATTTGAAAATAAGTGCCAAGAGTGTGGTAAGAACTTCATAAAACCCTCACAGTTGATAAGACACATGAGGATCCATACTGGAGAGAGACCATTCAAGGTGGGTTGTATTTGAAGCATTTGGCTGAAGTTGACCTGATTTCATCTTTTATTGTTCCTTTTAATACACAACTTGATAAACAGTCCAAACAATTACTTACGGTGCCTTTTTTCCACTGCAATTTTACTCCTTTTTCATATATAGACTTATGAGCTAGAAGTGTTGAAAGATATTGTTGTTGTGCTCTTTCTAATGTATATTTAATAGAAAATATAGAATTAAAAAGAAAAAGGTTAAATATTAGAGACAAATAATTTATCTTAATCTACCTTTTAGTGCACTCACCCTGGATGTGATCGAGCCTTTAACCAAAGGTACACAATGCTCATCCACATGGACATCCACACTGGCAAGAAGGCCTACAAATGTGAATTCTGCAACAGAGATTTTGTACAAAAGAGTAAGGCATACATGGCATTTTTGTTTCCTTGATTATTACTTGGGCATAATTGTGTTGCTGATGGTTGTCATTATCATTATTTTATTTTTTTCTACAGAAAATACTTCCAAATGCTTTTGAATAACATGATAAGAATGGTCATTTACAATTAGTAACATTATCATTATTATAGTTATCATTTTAATTTATTTTTCCAGGTAACTTGCGCTGCCACATAAAGCGTGTCCACCCAGTGAACTTAGCCGGTGTACAGATGTTTGAGTGTGACGAATGTTCATGTATATTCAAGAGCTCTGGAAGTCTCAGTGCCCACAAGTCAAAGGCTCACTCCACAGAAGCAGTCATTGTAAGAATATATGATATTTAGTTAAATTTTTTTTAATTTATTGTACAAAAAAACTCCTTTGGGTAACTTTTTTTTATTCTAAAAAAAATTGTGTGTTTAATATATTAATATATGAGATATCTGTTAAATATGGATATATCTTGTATATCATTTCATATCTTTGTCTTTTGTCTCCTTCTTAACTCCTTTCCTTCATAGGGGCTGAATGTATCATCTGATATCAGAGATGTCATCAAGGAAATCTTAGACTTGGAGAAAAGTGGCCAGCGAGACCAGGTAGACCAAAGTCTTTATTGCATGAGTTGATTTTGATATTGCAACACCTTTGTTTAATGCCATCATATTTGTCTACAGTTTTATGTTTGTTTTTAACACAGTTGTGTCGTACCATATTGGTAAAATAGTGTAGTAGCATTACTCATGAACGATGAAATCCATCTAAAAGATATAGGGTATTATAAAATAATCAGATTATCTTTTTTTTCTATTGAAGGAAGGTTTTAAAAGTACAGTATATAAGCTCAGAGTATAATGTTTCCATTATAAAATGGAAACATTTTACTCTGAGAGCAATATTAATCACTTACATCCTTTTCTCTTTATTTCAGGGCATGAGATCAGAGCAAGGGGGTCTTGGAGAGAGTGGGAACGATGGGGATATTTTGCAACAAGCTTTAAAGAATAGTGGATTGTCACAAACGAAGGATCAGACAAATTCATGTAATTTTTAAAATACATTTGCTAGCATTGTTGTTATATGTTTGGTATTTTTAATGGTATTATTGTTATCGTTGTTATCATCGTTATTATCTTCATCATTGGCGTCATAAGTATGGTATATCATATTTATATTATTTATGATATGAAATTTCTTATAATCTTCCTCTTAGTGGGTAAGGTCAAGATGGAGACAGACGACCGAATACATGACGATGACAGCTGGATCACGGGGGTCCAAAATGCTGCTGCCAAAATAAAAGAGTGCAAGAAGCTGCGCGTAATTACTCTCATTGACAGGAGCAATGAGTGCAGCATGAAGTGAGTTGCATTTTCAAAAACATGTGTTCGACTATGCTTTGTGACATCATTTGTAAATAAAAGTCTGGGGTAAGCATGATGACATTATTTGATCTATGTTACTCTCATTTCCATTTCTAAACTTTATGATAACGTTTTTGAAAGAACTTTTGTTAAAAAATTCACAGATAAGTACTATGCACATCTGCAACCTCCTCAAAACCCACTGTAATATTCACCTATAGCTTATGCATTTGTTGTGCTGTCTTATCTAATTTCTAGTCAAAAATTAACTTGTCACATATATGGTATCAATTCTGTTGATATTCCACCTATTTTTGTCTTGTTTTCCAAATCTATTTAAATTAAATTTAAATGACAGTGATAGAACAAGGAAACCTTTGGATTTGTTTACATTTGACGTCATGCATTAGCTTGATCTTGTCCCAAGAAATAGTTGACAGGGTCTTGATTATAATCAAATAGGCTTGTGATACCCTTAGTTGCACCAGACTCAAGCCCCGCCAAAGATTTGGCACAAGAAGAATGTGGCTTTAGTATTAAGAATAATATTCATAAGATTGTTCATAAAACACTATTAGATTATTGATATTAACCCAATGATAACGGTGTGTCACACGTGTGTGACAGGGCAAAGTGCCTGATGATGGGGCGACACACCAGTGTGATGTCCCTGAGGCGATGTTACATAGGCCCAGCATAGGGGGTTGCTAGTTCTCACCAAGCCCGTCAGGATTGGGTTAATAGTGTTACCTTAGTTTTAATGACAAAGTTTACCCTCATCGCATCAGACTAAAGGGGATAATAATAATAGTTTTTTTTATCATTAGATATACCAAAAGATTAAAAGAACCATATCCTTTATTTGTGATATAATGTATCTTCTGCAATAGGGATAAGAAATGATTATTGTTTAATTTCCAGGAGATATACAGTGTTTGTGAAGATGGTTGGGGATGTTAAGTGGCATGTTTGCAATTACAAGGACTGCAGCAAGGAGTTCAAAAAACCCTCTGACCTTGTGCGACACATGAGGATTCACACGAATGACAAGCCATTTAAGGTAATCTCTTCAGGCAGTAGATGTTTTCCTGTTGTTGTCATTATTTTGTGTGTTATATTTCTTCAGTATCTTTAGTGATTTGATATTCTAGGCATTGCATTAGAAAATAATGTTTTTGCATTAGTAAAATTACTACTATTTGTACTATAACTACTATTGCTGCTAATTTTAGTATTATCTAAAAGTTTTAACACTAATACTGAAACTAGAAGGGGGGTAATACTGATATTCTCCCATGCAGTGTAACAAGTGCTTCCGAGCCTTTGCTGTGAAATCGACTCTGGTGGCCCATATGAAGACTCATTCCGCTGTGAAGGAACATGTTTGCGACAAGTGCAACAAAAAGTTTGCCACAGCCACCTCTCTCAAAGTCCATTCTTGGTAAGCAGCTTTTGAAGGATCTGATTATTAGGGTTGTTTTTGTTTACGTGTTTGGGTGTTATATGTGTTTTTTTTTTTTTTTTTTTGAAAATTCAAGTAAGTGAAAGCACCTTTATCTAGAACAGTAGGATGTATAAAATTATATACTTACCCAAAGAGAATGCTGTGGATCTAAGTTTAATGACAAATGTTAATGATATTCATTATCTTGCGAAGGTCCTTCAAGATGGTTATGTGTTCTTTCACTTTTATTGAATACTTGTCCTGATTTGTATTTTTTTTATTCATTTACCTATTAAGTCAAAGTGTATATTTTACATTTTTATCAGAAATATAACGATACACAAAGATCAAGTAATTGTACATTTAGGTTGATATGTAGAGGGTTTAATTAGTGGATGGTGGTGAAAAATTGCAGTCACATCATATTTGCAAGTTGCTAGTTTTTCTCCATTTCTATGACTTGCTTTTCCACCTTCTCCTCAGGCTACACACGGGTCAGAAGCCCTATCCCTGCCAACAGTGCCACAAGGTGTTCCGAACTGTGTCCCACCGCAAGACGCACATGTTGTCCCACATGCACTCACCTCATCGGCAGGCCCAGAGGAGACGGTCAATCCCCTTACCAGACATCCCTCTCCAGGAGCCAATACTTATAACAAATGCAGGTCTGTTACATGGTTACTTTGGATTGTGTCATCACTTTTTCCTCTTTCTTTAACCTGCATGCCATTTTATTTATTTTATTTTTTTATTTTTTCTTCTGTTTTGAATGGTACTCCTATTATTACTCTTACTACTGTTGTCATTACTATTGTTTTTATCATTCTTCCCCTCCTCAGTATCGTAAGTATACAAGAAATTAAAACTTAAGAAGTGTTTAGAATACACTCCCTCTAAATCACACCGAATACATAATATGACGATGGGTAACATAAAAACAAACACAATAAGAATTTTTCATTTTGCCACAACAGGTCCTGTGAAGCAGATCTCTCGACACAGTCAGGTTTACTTCCCTGAGACAGGGGAACCTCCCCGCGACCGGCCCCACAAGTGCCACTATTGCACAGCGGCTTTCAAGAAGTCCTCGCATTTGAAACAGCATGAGAGGACGCATACTGGGGAGAGACCCTTCCAGTGTGAGAGTTGCAACAAGTAAGTTTTGAATTCAGGATTTCTAAAAGGGAGAAGATAAAAGGCCTGAGTGGCCCTGTTGTCATTGTTATCAGCATTAGTATAGCTAATTTTATTATTGCTTATTTCTTATAAGTAGTAGTAGTTTTGTTATTTTTACGATTATTATTAGTATTATTCTTATCAATTTTTTTTTTTTTTTAACTTTTAGATTCTTTCATTCTTTTCATATTCATCCAATGAATAATAATGAGTGATCTCTGCTATTTCAGGCAGTTTAATTCTCTGAGTGTTTTGAAATCCCACTTCAAAACGCACACAGGCCTGAAATCTCACCAGTGCACAATATGCAATGATCTCTTCGCCACCAGTGGAAGTCTGAAAAGACACAGAACTACACATTCAACGGTTGGTGCAATTTGTTTTTTCATTGTTTTAGCCATCAGATAATTTATTTTCCTTCTTTCTTTTTTTCTTTTTCTTTTTTTCTTTCTTTCTTTCTTTCTTTCTTTCTTTCTTTCTTTCTTTTTCTTTCTTTCTTTCTTTCTTTCTTTCTTTCTTTTATTTTCTTTTTCTCTCTTTTTCTATTCCTCTCTCTTTTGCTATCCCTCTCTTTCTCTCTCTCTCCCTCCCTCCCTCTCCCCCTCCCTCTCCCTCTCCCTCCCCCTCTCTCTCTCTCTCCCTCTCCCTCTCCCTCCCTCCCTCCCCCTCTCTCTCTCCCTCTCCCTCCCCCCCTCTCTCTCTTTTCTCTCTCTCTCCCCCCTCTCTCTCTCTCTCTCTCTCTCTCTCTCTCTCTCTCTCTCTCTCTCTCTCTCTCTCTCTCTCTCTCTCTCTCTCTCTCTCTCTCTCTCTCTCTCTCTCTCTCTCTCTTTTTATTTCTATCTCTATTGTTCTATCTTTCTATCTCTCTCAAAATAAATAATTTGGAGTGACATAAATGTAGGCCAAAACTATTTATGCCAAAATATTTTCAAATATTTGTGTATTGATATGATCACTTGATGTGCAATGAAGGAGAATAACTTGAATCCCTCTTTCCCTGCAGGACCGTCCATACATGTGCCCGTACTGCCAGAAAACGTTCAAGACAAACACCAACTGCAAAAAACACATGAAGACCCACAAGCAAGAGCTGGCCATGGAGGCGATGAGGGCGGCCGGGTCGAACCTGCAGGGCAACAACCAGGCATTGCTGGCAGCCACTCTCTACAGTCAGCAGGCGGCCACTCCCTCCCTCTCAGACTCCGACGTCATTGTCCCCGACCTGGCAGGCATGACCAGCGTTTTCCAGGAGGGCGACTTCCCACTCTCGGGTGATCTCCAGCAGCAGGCGCAGCATCAGCACCAACAGGAAGATCTCTCATCATCTCAGGTGAGGAAGAGAAGATGATGGCTTTGGATCACTTTGGGAGATGTAGTCGGGCGTGATCCCTTTTTTTTCTCTCTCTCTCTCTCTCATATATGTCCTATTATTATTAGGGATGCAGCAAATTTACATCATTTTTTAATAGAACTAGCAGTTGTAGTGTCCAGTACCAGTGTATTAATTCATGAAGAATATTTTTTGTGAATGTAAATTTTATCAGGAAAATATTGACATATTTATCAGAGAGCAAGTGGGAGATTACTAACATCATAAAGCTAAATGACTTTCTTTTCTATTTTTAGGTCCTTCCAGCTTCATTCGCACAAAGTGTTAGTGAAAGTGGTCTTACTCTGGCTGATCTTCAGACGGGAGTGGATCATGGTCTGGGGTCTGGAGAGGCAGTCATCATAACCTCTCAGCCTGCGACAATTACAACACACCTAGATGGTTCCTCAGTCCTTATACCTCAGTCATCTGCGTCATCCATTCTTCTTCCTAGTTCCTCAGCAAGTCAGGTGAGCGGTGCAACGCCCCTCCTTCAGGGGGCAACAGGCACATCAATACTCCAAGGCAGCAATGGCACGTCCATCTTGTTGCCACATTCAGCCTCAGGGCAAGATTCGGGGTCATCATTACAGAGTGAACTTTCCCAGGAGAATGGCAGAACAACTATCTTGACCATACCCAATTCCTCTGGTGGGAATGTGCTGACAGTCCACCAGCCATCTGTGATACAGGGACCCGCAAGAGAAGACTCGGCCAATGTTACCTCAGTGATTCAGGCCCAGCCAAGCATCCTGAGTGAGTCAGAGAATGCTCGCTATGCTACCTCGCTCTCCTCACGGCAGACCATTCTAGACCACACTCAGGATTTCAACAACCTGGGTGATCCTGGGGGCCTTGACATGGTCACAATACCAACATCAGTGATGAGTGAGAACTCCCAGTACAGCTCACAAGTCATACAGACAAACCTGGAGTTGGAAGGCGGTCGTGGGGCTGTCATTACAACTGCAAGCAACGAAGTCAATCCAGGTGAGGGAATGATGGTCCAAATCATATGTTTTACTCACATTTCTAATTGCTGTAATCACATTTTCACAAGCATGTTGAATTAAACCAGTGTGTATGTCTGTTATGGTGTAACTTTTTTTTCCTGAGATAGTTGTTATTGGAGAATTATTGTGATTCGACATTCATCTTATCTGTTACAGTTACTATCCCATACTCAATTTTTCCAAGTTTTACAAGCATGATACCCTTCTCTCTTCCAGAAAATCTTGGCACTGGAGAATCTAGTCTTACAGGAGAAACAATGAATGCAACAGCTGATGGGCTGGCCAGCACACTGGTGGAGAGTGACAACGAGGGGAGAGTTGTAGCCTCGCATCCTACCTCAATCACTGAAAATGATGCCTCATCAACAACATTGTTAGAGGCCAACTTTGATCACGAGGGATTCTCAGATGGATTCACTCTACATGTCCCGGTACATAACTTTTGTGTTTTCCCTTGTTCATCTTCTTACTCTCTTCTTTTTTTTTCCTCCCCTTCTTACTTACATCAGCATTTTGTTTATCTAAGCATGTACATTATGTTTGATTATGAAGTTGAAATGCAATTAATTAGGTAGCAGTTCTATTTTTGTTCAACTCTACTCATATATATGTTTTTGTGTTTATATTTTACAGGCTGGGTTAGATCTGAGTGGCTTGGGAAGTGGTGGGGATATTGCCTCAGAGCAGCTAGTCCATTTGTTAAACACACAGGATTCGGTGAATGATGTTACAGGCATTAAGATTACAAGCAATGCCTCCACAGCACAGAATTCCCTAGAGGAAGACAAGGCTCCTGCACCGGAGGTCTCGGTTTCAAAAGTGTTCGAGTGAGTACAACTAACTGAATTGGTGTCTATTATACAGCAAAGTTTTTGTCACCTTGTATTTTTCATTGATGCATTGAATTACATGTATTTTCTATCTCTCTCCCTCTCTCTAAAAAATAATTTAAATACAAAAGGTGTGATCAGTGCAAAAAGACGTTCCACAAGCTTCCCCACCTGCGGTCACACAAAAGAATCCACACCCAGGGCAAGACTCACAACTGTACAACATGCAACAAGGGATTTTCTTCAGTGCAAGCTCTCAAGGTATGCAATTTTTGTTGTTTATTTTAGTTTTTAATGCTTCTGTTTCCATTCATGGTACATTCATAGTCACAAAATTCTGAGTATTTGTAAGAAAGATCTATTTAAAGATATTATTCTATTGCAATAATATCAAGAAGGGATGATTCACTAATATATTCTTGCAGGAGCACCAGCAACAACAGCATTCAAGGTCAAACATGCACCACTGCCAGTGCCACAACTGTCCCGAGAAGTTTGGCACTCCCAATCAGCTGCTGAAACACATGCAGATGGAACATTACCGGTAAGATAAGGCAGTATGGTGTGTCAGAATTGTCACAATGATTGCATTGAGTTTAATTCTTCAGTGAGTAATATCTTATTATGGACCTATGGTATAAGTGACTTATTTAAATATTTAGAATATCTTAAGGGAAAACTACTACCACATTTATGCTATGTGATTAATATTTACTCTTGTGTTTCCAGTATGTGGCAGTGTGCTGTGTGTGAGGATCTTTTTGAGTCTTTTGCAGCATTCCAAAAGCACTTACGATCTCACAAGATAAAAGACATTAATCAGGCTATCAGCAGGAGTAAGGTGGGTGACCCTGTTCATGTTACAATTGCGGTTTTCATTTTTGTCATAGTCAGTGTAATAAAGGTAACAGGGAACTAAATCTCAATTTGGAAGTTTATTTGTCTTCCCTATATAGCTACGATTAACAAAAATTATTTCAGTAATCATAATGTTTTAGGACAGTTTTACCGATAACTGTCCATCCAAACAGACCCTTTTTGTTCGCATATATCAAATTAATGCTCAGTCAACATATTTAGTGTAAATAAGATATATTGATTCATCCAACACAGCAAAACCAGCGCAATGAAACCAGCAACACAAGTGGTAAGGTGAAGATCGCTCTGACAGCAGAGGACGTGGAGACTCTCCTCCAGGAGTCATCGGGTGCTCAGATGGCCATAGAGGAAGAAAGCCAGAGGGACTCAGAGATGGTTGACATCCCACGCTCATCAAAGAAGCACAGTTCACCACAGGAAGACAACCTTCAGGTCTTTGTCAGCATGACGAAGGATGACCCAGATGAGGAAAAAGTGAGAATTGTAATTTACAGAATACAGTTTTACATAATCTTTCTTTCTTGCTGTCCCTTCTATATATTTTCTTTCTCACTCTCTTAGTTCACCTGTAAACAGAGAAAGAGAAAATACAGTTCCAAGGCGTAAGATGAATAGTAAACCCTTGATATTGACATGGGAGGTAACTGCTTTGCTACAGGTTCATATTTCTTATAAACAAACTTGAGTGTGTAAATATCTTTTGCTTTCATGGATAATTCTATAACATTAGCTTTGAGATGTATGTTTCATCAACAGTAAGACATATTTCTGCTATTGTAAGGCAGTTGTACAAAGTGTGTGTGTAGTAAATATTTTTAGATTAACACAGGTATTATTTAGGTAGCTTTTTGACATTTTTCTATGTACTTGTTTGTTTCTTGTTACCATTTTTTATGATTTCCTTTTATTTAAAAACATTCCCATTGTACTTTTTTACATACTTTTTTCATGTCCACAGGCTGAATCTCAAAAGCATGCTCACCAGTGTGACACCTGCAGCAAGAGTTTTAAGAAGCCATCAGACTTAGTTCGCCATATCAGGACTCACACTGGGGAACGACCCTTCTCCTGTGCTCAGTGTGGCAAGTCCTTTGCAGTGAAGTCCACTCTGGATGTTCACATGAAAACACACTCAGGGAAAAAAGATTTCATGTGTCACATCTGCAATACAATGTTTGCAACCAAGGGAAGCCTAAACATCCACATGCGACTACACACGGGTGCAAAACCTTTCAAGTGCAACCACTGCGGAATGAAGTTCAGAACGTCGGGACATCGTAAAGCTCATGTGATAAAGCATTTCAAGCACTCAGGGGCAGGTCCGATACCAACAAAGTTGAAACTGGTGGAAGAACAACCCATGGAAGCACCTGTGAACAATGCCAATGAAACTGTCATGGAAATGCCCAATGTGGAGAACTTAAATTCAGTTGTAGTAATGGCAGATGGCAGCATGTCACTGCAATTACAGGGGCTTAATCTGGGTCCAATTGAGGCAACTCTTCTCAATACCCAGTCAATGACTCTAGATGAAAGTGTGCTCAATCAGTTGCAGGCTACAGGTGGGGCTATGATTGGAACAGGCGAGGGAACAGTGGACGAGGATGCCGAGGACTCCATATCTGTGAACCCCAATGCTGTGATGACTCAGCCCCGTAGTGTCCGTACTACAAATGCTGAGGCTGACATGGACTCAGATTTTGAGATACACATGATTGACAATGACGGGAGAGTGATAACTACTCACTCCCTGAATATAATTGGTCAATCTTTGGACAGAGAGCAAGCAGCTGCACCAGAGAATCAAAATTTCATCCATCAGGAATTAAGTCTTTCTGACCTAGCTGTGTCTGGGCCCAACAATACAATACAGTGTGCCCTTTGCTCTAAAAACTTTTTAAAGTTTACTGAATGGCAGGCTCATTTATCGTCACATGACATCTTGCTGAAGGAAACTGATGATGGAGACAATATGGAAGGTGAGATGCAAGATGCTGTTGTTGTGCCAACGACCACCTTGGCAGACACACAGGAGACAAGCATCCTCTCACAGCACCCCAACATTAAACAGGAGGAAATAAGTATCGAAGAACTCACAATCTGCAAACTGGAAGATCAGTCATTGCCATCCCGTGGTTTCAAGTGCAGAGCCTTAGGCTGTGGGAAAATTTACAAGTATCAGAGTATTCTAGAACAGCACATGCTCAATGCCCATGTGAAACAGTATGAGTGTACCAGATGTGACGGACAGGTGTTCCCCTCAGCAGCCGCCCTCCAACGACACATCAAGATGAACCATGTAGAGTTCAAGGCCAACAGGTGTGTTTTCTGTCCTGAGGAATACAGCTTAAGAGGCCTATTGCACCAGCACATTATCCAGGAACATATACATCTGGCCTTGGAAAATCCCCTCGCAATAGAAAAAATTGGATTAAAGATCAATTTTACCTCAGAACCCCAAAGAGAAGGATCAGCAATGGGAACACAGGGCACAATGGAAGAATTCGATGCATTGGAACTTTTCCCATCGGTGAATAATGCTACGCACCTGGAGTGAAAAAGAGGCTGTATCCTAAAGTTTGATTTGGAGAGCTGTGAAGGGATAGATACTGAGTCTTCCTTCGCCGGACTTGTATAACGTCGATTTCCAGTGAACTTAGAAGTACAAAAACTCAAGTTAGAAAGATTTTATTATGCATACAAATTGTGCATAGTTTGAAATATCCTTGACTCTCTCTCTCCTTCCTCTTCTTTACTTTCCTCCCATATTTCCCCTCCACTTGTTCTTTCTTCCTTCTCTTCTCCCTTTCAATGTCTCTCTTTCTCTTATTTCTCTTTTCTCTATCACCCTCTGTGTTTCACTTCTTTCTCATTTCCTCATTCTCTCCCTTCCTCCCCACTTTCTCTGTTTCTCCCTTTACTGCAATTTTAAAACAATTAATGGAAGTTGAGGAGTATTTTCTATATGTACTAAAAAAATAAGAAAATGTAGACCCAATCCTGTAGCTTCTTAGAAGTAAGATTTCTTTCAATTATTTATATTACCTGTATTTGCACCTGCTCTTTCCATTTTATTTTTATCTTACTTCTCCAAGGTAAAATTTCCCAAGTTCTGTAGTGAAAGCAAGGAGCCCTCAAGAGATTCTATTTTTATACTGATGTTTTCAATAAGGTTTGTAGACAAGTAATGCGAGAACTTGTTTCCTGTATTCTTCTTGCATAGGAGATAATTAATTTTGTCATCAATTCTTTATATTTCCTTGTTTGTTTATGTATGTGGCAGGATACGTATACTACTTAGTTAGTAATTTTGATTCCTGAAAGGCCTGAGGTAGTATTCAAACAATATGCAAAAAGGCTCATCCATTTCCATGTCAATTCTTCTCTCAGTTACCTTTTTATATTTTTTTTTATGTAAGAATTTTCACAAATGTATGTCAGGAAGGCTGCCAGTATGACATGATTTTTTTTTTTTTTTTTTTTTTTTTTTTTTTTTTCCCAACTCATTAAAAACCAAAGAATTGCATAAAGTTGGAAAATGTCTCAATAGTGTAACCCTATGATGAGACTTCATTATGGTATATATTTTGTATTGTGAGTGTGAGATTGTGATGTATCTTTGCTTTTATATAGAATGCATATGCCTAGACTATTTTTTAAGACTTGTACTTATGTAAGTGTGCAGCACTCTAGCTGTAAGTTTTAACTTTTATTGTTATCATTATCATTGTTATTGCTATCACTTATATTATTATTGCAAGAAAGAGTGTTACGATTATTATTCGTATTGGTATTATTATCAATATTATTTTTTCTTTTTTTTCTTTCTTTTTTATTTACTAGTTTCATCTTGATTATCAATTCTTTCACTTATTTCACAATGAATTCTTTCATTTCAATGTAATTTTACAGTCATGAGGAAGGTAATGTTATCTCACAAACTACTATTTTATTAATTTCTTCAGACTTTATAAAGTTAGATGTAGATGTTTTATGCTGCTGGCATGTCAAAAAACATATTTTTATGTAATGGATGGCCCTCAGATGTATGTCATATGTAACAGCTGAAAATTATTCAGTTTTGTACTATAGCTTAAAGAGAAGAAATAAAATGAAAAAGGGCACATTTTGTACCATTATGTACAGTTGTAGATATTGTACAAGTGTAAATAATGTGTAAAGTATGTAAATATACTTTTAATAGTTACTTTCAGTATTCACCTTATGGACTTTGCTCAATGTCAAGGATCTCATTGTCCAGATAAAGTAGTTTCTTGTTTTGGATATTAGTGCATTGAGTTTGACCATTAAGGCTTTTGTATGTTGCAATTTTGTGTGTGTGTGTATGTATGTATATATATATATATTATATATATATATATATATATATATATATATATATATATATATATATATATATATATATATATATATATATATATATATATATATTATACATATATACATACATATACATACATATACATACATATACATATACATACAGACACATATGTATACATATGTATGTATGTGTATATATTTTTTCTGTATAATTCAAGAAAGATCAGAAAGATCAGCCAGAGTGACCTTACAATACCTTCACTATTCACCTATATTACTACCATTACAACTGTATCAAAGAAATCAAATGTAAAGGTTGGTTATTTATTTTAAAAGGATATACATTCATACATTACAGTTATTACATATGTTACTAACAAAGTAATTAAAAGTACCAAATATAACTTATACTTTTAGCTTTAGATATGATGTGTCCATTGTTCATGTACTGCAGAG
>NW_028234416.1:18321112-18338612 GCF_977035675.1 Penaeus japonicus | reverse complement strand
AGTAAAAGTGCAAAAAGGACATTAACAATACAAGTTTTTGAGGAAAATATACAGATTTCTGTATTTCCAGTTTTACACACTGACAATCTGATTTTATCATCAGTACTCGCCAACATCAAAATTATATCAAGCTCATATGTCATATATTCTATAATTTGAACTGGATGTTAAAATTGCATTTGTGAAACATGAAATATGAAAAAAACAATAAAATTGCAAGTCTGATTATTCAAACATCTTTCAGAGGTTAGTGAAAGACATTGTTTTATCCTTTGTACACAGTCTGATTAAGAAAAGCATTTTCTTCCATACTTTTTGTATCTTTATCCTTTGTACAAAAATACAGGGGGAGGGGGAGGGGGAAGGGGAGGGGGAGGGAGAGGGAGAGGAGAGGAGAGAGAGGGAGAGGAGAGGGGGAGGGGGGGAGGAGAGGGAGAGAGAGAGGGAGAGAGAGAGGGAGAGGGAGAGAGAGAGAGAGAGGAGAGAGGGAGAGAGAGAGAGAGAGAGAGAGAGGAGGGGAGAGAGAGAGGGAGAGAGAGAGAGAGAGAGAGAGAGAGAGAGAGAGAGAGAGAGAGAGAGAGAGAGAGAGAGAGAGAGAGAGAGAGAGAGAGAGAGAGAGAGAGAGAGAGAGGGGGAGAGGGAGAGGGAGAGAGAGAGAAGTAAAAAAAATACCAAAGCAAACTTCAGCCAAGTAAAATAAGACTTACTGCAAATTTTCTGTGATTTACTGTAGCTGAGAAAGAAAATACTTTGGAAAAAAAATATATAGTAAAGTATATATATACAAATGCAAATAAATATAAAAAATAAAAATCCCACATATCAGGAAATGGACGTAAATTTGGCAAATATTCTAACGATCCTCTACCTCACTACCTATATTAAATCATGCACAAAAATATGAGATCCTTCCAATAGCAGGATTTAAAAATATTTCCCATACAATATTTACAGACGACATTTTATTACAAACTGGCACAAATCTTGCCTAAAAAGATTATCAAATTACTCTTATATTGTATCACAAATTGTCCATCTCAAATTACTCTACATTATTCCTCCTCAAGCATTAAAAAAAAAAATGCTATAAAAAAAGGATATAATAGAAAACATCTTTAATATGATAGTTTCTTACCTTGAGGGAAAAAAGAGAAGCTAATTTAAATACATTTTAACGGATAGCCTGAAAGTGTCTGAGCTTCCCATTTCCATAAGGTATAATTTCTTTCATAAATACATAGCTGGTAAGTGAGTGCAATGAAGCACCACCTCCTCAGATATAATTCCTCGCCTGAGTAAAAAATCAGATAAATCAAACTTTCACTTTCTTTATAAAGGGTCACAAGATCAAAACAGAATATCAATGTCATCATTTTGCTGAAATCGACAGAGTTTCAGCATTCTTTATTTCGGAATAAAATTATATAAAAAAACGGCAAAGACAGCTATAAAAATATCTTACTGGCAGTTTTGGGTATTAAGTAGGGAAATGAATAAATAAAAACAACACTTGTTAAATGAGTTTGCATACAAGTTATCATAGGAAATGTAGTCAACAGGTTAATTTCAAATCCTACATAAAAGGAATAAACTGTCCTCTATATTCTATATTTACATCAAAGCGAATCTCTTCCTTATCACCTTGCCTTACTGTTTATACTACATTTCATTTACTCATTACATAGAATATGATTTGAGGAAGAATTAAGGAAGGTAAAGCTCATAAATCCCAAGTCCTGTACGAAAACAAAAAAATTTCCAATCTTTTCATCCATATAAAAATTCCAAATAGAGCTGTAGACGAAGACTGAAAGTGTCTCGGCCATCCTCCTCTGCCCTTTCCGACTAGAGTCGAAAAAAGCGCCCAAGTACAGAGGCTTTTACTTCTTATTGAGCCTGTTGTGTACTATGTCTCTGAACTGCGTCAGGATCTTGTTCTCCCTCTTTTGCCGTTCTTCCTTGCTGAACATGGCCAGAGCCCGCTTCTCATCTGCCGAGTAGATCTGGTTCTCCTTTCGCAGACGCACAGCCTCCATGCGACGGTGCCTGCTTCCACTCATGACATAGCCCACCTCCTCAAAGTCCTTGATTTCATCTGAAGTTAGTCCGATTTCACCACGACGGGGGATGCGCTTGCCCTCGGCCACATATGCTGCCATTGCCGCACCTTCACCTGGCAACAGGGCCTATGGGAAGGAAAAGTATTAGAGATTATCTATTGTACTCAAAATCCCCCCCCCCCCCACCATAAACACACATAAAAATTCCTGAAGGTAACAAACAAAAAATTGTAGAAATAATAAAAGAATTACAGAGTTGATCCACATTATGA
Organism: Penaeus japonicus; assembly: GCF_977035675.1. Taxonomy (NCBI): domain Eukaryota; kingdom Metazoa; phylum Arthropoda; class Malacostraca; order Decapoda; family Penaeidae; genus Penaeus; species Penaeus japonicus. The sequence continues at coordinate 18,336,280 of NW_028234416.1, read as the reverse complement.
TTTCTTCTTTAACAAATACAAAAGAAATGCCTTCACTCTTACTCTCTCACTGGTCACATAGACCTAAAGTACAAAATAGATATACATATATATATACATCTTACCTTGCCGTAATCCTTCTTGGACAATGTAACTTGCGGCTTGGGCACAGGTCCTACGACAACTTCTTCTGTCATCTCCCCTTTGCTATCCTCTGAAAGAAGATTCATAGTAATGATATAGGTAAACATTACAAAATCACCTGTGGATAGAATCTGTAAGAAGATACTAATGCCAGTATGTTTTAATGTCATTTTTGTTATTATGAGCTGTCAATGTAATTCTATTATTTTGTGGATATAAAAACTTGTCTAATAGCATTTTTCAATTAAAGACCCATAATCATACAATTACTGCCCAACAACCATGTTTACAATTAATTTGTAAACAATTATTTTTCACAATGGTTTGCATCAAAACTACCATCTCTTATTATCTCAGCACCACATACTAATTTTCCTACTAAACCGTCCCAGGTCACATTCATGCCCCTCAGGACTGATCAATGCAAACTCACTCTTCTTCTCGATCCATGTCAGCTCGGAATCTGATTCAGAGTCGGAACTGGAGGAGGAACTTGAGGATGCCTTCTTCTTTGCTGCCTTCTTCTTCTCCTTCTTCCTCTTCTTTTTCTCCTTCTTGCGCTTCTTCTTCTTCTCCTTCTTCTTCTTCTTCTTCCTCTTCTTTTCATCGTCTGAGTCACTGCTGTTCTTGTCCTTTGCTTTCTTTTCTTCATCTGTGTTTCTTTCATCTGAACTGATATACATAAAAGTTATAAGTTAATAAATATCAATCTTTATTCTTTTAACACATAACAAAGTGCCTATATACAATCTTCTAATTCTGTGCCTATTTTGTGTTAACACTAGTAACCATACTCTACAAGAATCCTCACTAGAAACCAAACATGCACCTAACTGAACTAACAGTTAAGTACAGTATGCCTTGGCTATTCTAAGATACTAAATTATTACAGTAAAAATAGCATGGGCAGAGTAGAGTTCCCCACTGCACAAAAAGATCAACATAAACCATTATTTTCACATTCTCAAAATAATAACAGTAATGTTTATTCATTTAATAGTACTTAAACTTCTGTCTGAATTCAATGCAATAAGATTCTACAGAAACATTAATCAAATACATACTCATCTGGAGGGTTGACTGGAGACGTTGCCCAAACTTCAGAAATACCTTCTATCGATATCTGCTCTCTTTCTACTCTACGACGGCCAAAATAGTCATCAGTTTGGTCACCTAATCCATTATGACGGCTGAATCCTCCTCCACCTAAAAAATAGAAGTGTTGAGAATAATTGGCAAACCAAAATAAATATAACTTATAACATTTTGAATAAATCACAAAGAACTGATTATAATTCAACAAGAAGAAATTGGTCTGTGCATACCTCTGTCTCTGTATCCACCATTTCTGCTATCCCTCATGTTACCCATATCTCTGGAACTACCCCCACCCCTCTCTCTCTCCCTCTGGAATGGTACATCAAGAGCCCTCTGCTGTTCAAAGAATTTGTTGTGGCCCCATCTTCCATCAGGTGTTGGCGGAGAGCTGTCTCGATTCCTCCGAGGCTCTTGTGGAGATGGCTGATTCTTTCGAGGCATCTCCCTTTCATGTGATCTCGACCTTTGTCTCTCGTTCAAGTGGTGGTTTTGGCTGGATTTCGGCTGATGTTTTTCTGGCGTCCTTGCCCGTTCTCTGTCCCGGAGTTCCCTGTCAGCAGAACTTTCCTTTCTGTTGTAAATGTCTCTAATTCTCTGTTTAGTCTCAGACATAGATCCTGACCTGGACCTTGACCTGGACCTAGAACTAGAATTGGCCCTTCTCTCAGCAATCTTTCTTAATCGTTGCTCCATTTTCTTACTTCTGTCCATTTCCCTTGACTTTACATCCTTTTCCCTCGACTTGGATCTTCTCATCCGATCTTTTGAAACAGACCTGCGGCTCCTGTCACGTGACCTCGACCTCTGCTTCCTGTCCCTCGATCGTGACCTATGATTCCTGTCCCGTGACCCTGCCCTGAAATTTTTGTTATAAGCTTTCGATGTCTGATGTTTGTTAGGCGATCTTGACCTCGATCTCTGCCATCGATCTCGTGACCTGGACCTGCTCTTCCTTGAATAGGCTTTGGGCTTTGAGTGCTTGTCCTGTGACCTCGACCGGTGATTTCTTGTGTGTGAGCGTGATCTGCTCTTGTGTCGTCCTTGATGTGAACCTCTTCTTTTCTTCTCTGATCTATGACTGCTCTTTTCTCGCCTGTCTGGACTGGAATTTTCCTCTTCGCTGCTGCTGTATCTGCCCATTATGCCTGAAGTTGAAATGGAAAGAATTATAGTGAATGATCTGAATAAAAAAGAGAGAGGAGAAAGCAAAAGTTAGGAATAGATTTCTTTGTGATTTTAGTCGTGTCTAAGGGATGAAAAAGTCATTGGCATGTAATCATTCTTGAATTTAAGTTAGCTGTCCTGTCATTAGATCACTATGAAAAGTTCTGACAAGACAGAGATTCAACACCAAAATTAAAACATTGGACTTCTATTTTTCGAACTCAGGAAAAGAAAGAAAAAACAAATCAGGTTCTATCTTCAATATAAGAGATTCTTTTGAGCATCTATAAGTAGAGCATGTCCTTATCAAATAAGCTTCCCAACTGCTTACACAGCTGAAAGTAACCACTTTTGTTTCCAGACCTTCTGGAAAGCCTTTTGATAATCAAGTAGTTTTATTACTCTCATATCATAATTTTGTATTCAAAATATATTAGTTATATATATATACACAAAAGCAAATGTTTATCAATGTATACAGCTGAAAAAAAGTTCATTACAAACTCTTCAACTTCCCTATTTTCCATACAAAATTACCCCTTTTCTAAAATTAAAAGGATTACAGTATCAAATCTAGTACAGTACAGATACCTGTTTAAGATGCAATCACATAACTATTTCTCTTATCCAAAGTTGGGAATGGAAGAAAATGCCATAAGTATAATGATCTATAAAAAAATAATTGGGTAGTGCATGTATAAAAAATCAACCACAGTTTATCATCTTTAATCATTGCTTGAAAAAGAATATAATATCAAATTAAAGCTCTTAGGAATTATTTGAAGTTGCCACAATATTCAAGACAAATAAATGACAGATCATTGTTTAAGGTCATATTCTGCAGCAAAAGTGTTGCACTTTAGCATGGTATTATATATATATATATATATATATATATATATATATATATATATTATATATATATATATATATATATATATATATATATATATATATATATATATATATATAAGAAGAAGAAGAAGAAGAAGAAGAAGAAGAAGAAGAAGAGAGAGAGAGAGAGCTTGGAATATCAAATACAAGCTCAGAAGTTAGCATGATTTTTTCTGAATTATCAGTCCAAAATCAGCATGAAAATCAAGGTAAATGAACGACTTTGCGGGTGAAATATCGACACCATATCCACTATGTACATAAAGGCAAAATAATATCCATAAACCTCTCTCTAAACCTTTACTGTTAAACAAGGACCCAGATTTTGATCTTTCTTGTCATAAAATATAAAGTACAGGTTGATGTTTGCCAGTTATTATAATGGAGTTATAGGGGGTGGACCCTCAACCTCTATCACCTAGAAATTGTATGTTTTTACCAATGTGATAGTAGTGTAATATCACCACTATAAATGACTTAGATAAATATTAAGAATAGTGCCATGTTGCTAATAACTATGAATCTAGTATTGATGGATTACACTCATCCTCTACTATTCAGATGTAGTGAGTATGACACGCGATTAGACTCCTCTTTGGTACTGTTAGCAGGGGAGGGCATGAAGGAAACCAGGGAAATTGCGGGGTAAACAATTAAACATAAATATGTCACTCAAATACTGTAATGCCACTTGCATGTCACAATAACCTATGATCCTCCCTGTGGTGTTGATCTACTGTATGGCTAATCGTGTGTACAGGATCCACTGTTATCTATGCTGTGCCGTAACTTCATGGAAGTAATCTTGTATGACATCATGATCCAATGACCTACCTAACCTTACCTAGGTGTCAGTCTGCCCTAGAGAGCCTCATGGGTAAGTAGTATGAAGTGCTTTGATAAATGCTCTTGGCTAGAGCATCTGTCAACCCTAGGTAGGGTCAGGTAGATCAAGGTAAGTAGCACGAAGTACTCTGACAAAAAGTGGGGATCCAGAGGGGAGAATGCCCCCCTTTGCTTGGGCAAGCATCAACTATAGGTGAAGTTAGGTAGGTAATTATCATTATAGTGTATTTTTGGCTATTTATGTGCATATCACCTATTATTATTCATATTTCATCCTGCAATTTCCCTGGTCTCCTTCATACCTTCCCCTGCTATCAGGACCTAGGTTGTGGATTACATGGTTCGAATCGCGACTCATACTCATTATATCTGAATATTAGAGGGTGAGAGGAATCCGTTGGTACCAAGATCGGTAAATATAGATAAAGACGCAACCAACACTCTAGGCACGACACGATATTTTTCTGGTAGTTTTCGTTCTGTTTTGTACAGTTTCGCTACTCATTTCCACCGGAAACCTTTCGTTGCTGAGTTACACTCCCCCTCCCTCCCCACACGCGCGCCACCGTCGAGATGGAACTAAACGATTTCTGGCGGTAAATTTCACGTTTTTTTCGTAAACAAAACCCTACCCATAAACCTAACCTAACCTAGCCTAGTTTTTAGGTTTGCCCTATCCAAGAGTGGGCAAAGCCCCCCCTTGGAACCCCCCCCTGCATTTAAAAGGCCACTACATGGCCGGTAACTTTTCAATATGGATGTCTACCACCGACCAATGAACTGACCGATTTTAGGTCTGCCCTAGCCAAGAGGGAGCTTTGCTCCCTCTGGACCCCCTCCCCTTCTCTCCCATTACTCGTTTTTAAATTATTTTCAAAATAATATATCCCGATTATTTTTCGTTTCCGGAAGAAAAGGTTTCTATGGTGTTACATCATAATTAAAGCTACGTCATGCCGAAAGGTTTGTTTTATCACTACGTGCAGTTGCATCTTTATCCAATAATACCCCAAGATCATGGTATTTAGTGATGGCACTGGTCTGAATATTTACCATGACTTCAATAGACTAAGCACCCTACATCTGGACATATACAATAAATGCAATCCAATAATACCAATTTCCTTAGTATTAGCAATCAGGACACAATTTTTTTTTTTTATAATTGAGAATTCCCAAATAAACTACTAAATTCACACCAAATACAGAATATAGAAATGTAATACATCCATACATTCATTAATCTAGTAAACTCTAGTCAATTGACTGCATTCTATGTATCTTATAATCACGTGTGTTTTTAATTGGTAATTAATCCATATTACAGAAAACCATACTATTACTAACACCTTCCAAATAATGGAACATACAGCATAATATACGTATATATATATGCTGCTAGATCTCAAAAAGAGCTTCATATTACCTGCATATACATGTATCAGCCAAAAAAGAGGGAAAATTACAAAATATTAATGCGCCGAGTTCAGAAGATCCAGAGTAAACACATAATACCAATAGGACACTACGAGTATATACGTTCATTGATGCGTTATTACGTTTGCTACCGTTAAAAAGGCGTTATTTATGCATGATCTGTTATATATGTTGATAAAGTCAAATACCTCTGTTATTTTCAGGTTTTGTGTTATTTTACTTCAAAAAAATATTATTAGGTTCGTAATCACTTTGCGTCAGGGGAACGTTCATGAGCGAATTTTTAAATACCAATATATATATATTTTTTTAATACTCTTTTATTGACATATGTTACCCTTTATGCATAAAGTAAAAATATACATCTATTTGTCCTTAAGAACAGCTTCTATGGTTGAAGTAATTTGAAAGGTTGTTGGAATTTCTAGCATTTTCCTGTTCACTGATCAAGGTAATTTCTAGAAAAATAGAAATATTTTAATATACCATCTATCTAGAGATGCTACCATTAAGTCTGTTAAAAGCATATAACTCTCCTTTGCCTTGAAATATTCATCAAATGTCATCTATTGGTACAAAGCATTGCCAGAGTGTTCTAGTATCGTCGATATGTAAAAAGAAAAAAGAAGAAGAAAAAGAAGGAAAATAAAATTCCCTAACAATGCTTGTAATATCTAGAGTAGGGAATAAAATATATCATATTCCAATATTAAACTATATTCTCCAATGTGTCTTCATTGACCCGGAAAACAACCTTTTAATCAACTTTTACCACGTAGACAGATAGTGTACATAACACTTACAAAGCGATGTATAATTCTAATTAATCTACTGTCTTAAATGACTATATTAACGAATATAAATGATGTTTCCCATTCCAGAGAAAGTGAAAGTAGGCAAGCGAATTCCATGGTCTCGCTCGCCCATTAATCCATTCAAAGCACATTCCACGCTTTGAAAACTACCTCTGACACCATAAACATCATTCTAAGTCAGTGTCTACATACTTTCTAGCCCCTGAAACTTCCTCAAATTACTAAATAGCCAGTTTGGAACACGTGTAAGCTGTCAAGTCACAGAAAATGGCAGACGACGGCACCGGAACGCACTGGAAGGGTGAGAACGAGAACTTCCGTGTTAAAAAGACAAAAATTCCCACATATCTCTTTCTTTAAAATCTCAAAATGGCAATAGGTAGGTGGCTAAAGTGGTACTCGAGTCTGTGATATGAATTTGAAACTTTGAATAATTACGGGTTAGGGAGAAATGGGTTTCATGTTTTTGAATTGAATGATGGACAGGAAGCTTCTCTCAGAGTAACACAGGTGTTGGACCCGTGACAGGTGTTCGCATGTGGTGATTTCGTGTTTTTTCAGGGGTCGATACCGTATTTCCATTAATGTAAGTAAGATTATGCACTCCGATTATACATTGGTCACTCAAACATATGCTAATGTTGAAGGATAGTAGAGGAAACGACAATTTTTATTGATGGCTAGATAAGGCTGTAAAGGAATGCAAGGATTTCACACATTTTTTATGGATTTTTAATGTAACAGATGTGTGTCTCTCGCTGTAGGGATAAAGATCTAAATCTGGTATTCCTTGGAAATATGTTAAGCTACCTATGGTTATTTAACAATAGGGAAATACATCCCATATTTTCTTCATTAATTTCAAGTCAAGAATTTGCAAGTGTGGAATTTATTTCAAGAGTGTGTATATCACTTAATTGAGATTGAGCATTGTGCGTGTATGGATCTTTGCTTACCAGTTATTTCTGATCTGTTTAGGGCATTTATATTTTGCAAGAAAAAGGCGCCCCATACTAATGACGTTTCTGTGAGGGATAAAGCATTGAAAAAAGTGATGTGATGTGGCAGTGTGACATCATGGGTCTAAGTTCAGCAACCAGATTTTTGCCACTGTACCCATTACGGTTAATATTTTAACTAAGCTTTTGGCTTGTTATGTCTTGCTATTATGTACTGCAACCAGATTATTACCCTCATAGCTGTAAAGCTTAACATGCTGATTTACATAATGGCTTGTGGAATACAGTGGAATACAGCTGCTTACCTGTATAAGATGTGTTTATCTTGAATCTTGCCCGTGTCACTTTCTGTTATGGCCAATGTTTGTTGTCCTTTGCTGGAGTGCTGAAGGTGTGTAGGTTGCTGCAATCGCTTGGCTCTGAGCCACCACCATGTAGGACTAAGATTATAGGTCTTCGATTGCAGACCATAGTAAGTTGCAGATGTGATTGGAGAGAGTGCAGTCAATATAATTACAAGAAAAGAGCGCCATTTTGAAAGGCACTTCAGGTCTCCTTTAAACATTAATGACTATTTGAGAGTTTATGTAGCAAGTCCTTTATCAAAGGGAGGTTGCAGAAGCTGTGTGCAACTTTATAAGTTTAATCATAATACCTGGCATATGCTAATTACTGAGGCACAGTATATAGAGTCTCTTAAAATGCTCTGCTCTTGCTTGCCTAGGATGACTTGGGTAGTGAATTTGAGACCCTTCAGTGAGTTGTTTGTCTCTTGTAATAGTAATTGATAAGATACACAATGCAAAGTCTTAATGCTAGATCAGTGTCTTAATTATCATTAGCTTTCCACATTTTGAAGTCTGTCCACCATTGTTTTTTGCCCTCACACTCACACTGTTTGATTGCAAATACAATTAGAATTGCATATCTCTTTTCATATTCTATTTGAAGCTGTCAGTTCATATATAAACAAAACATAAGTTTAGGCCCATATGTTAGTGCAGATGCATGTATTTATTGGTATTTAGACCATGCTGGTAGTAGATCATTTACAAATTGTCTATTCAGATTATCAGTTCATATAGCAAGATGCAATATTTAGATTTGCACCACATCGAAATTAGCATTATGACAACTTTGTAAACTGGTTTATCACCAATGTAAATCACCTTTTATATTTACCCTTCAGGTGACATGTATACAATAATATCAAGTAATATGTTGATATTGTATAGATCTGTTAAGTAGTGAAAGTATCAAGAATTTTGGTTGCCCTTCAGTGTTTGTCTACTTTGGGAATTAAGATTAAGAATTAGAAATGCCTCCCCTCTCTCATTTCCACTAATTCTTTCCTCTGTTGAGTTTATCTATAGAACAAATCCATGGAATGGTACAGTAGTGGTGAAGTAAGCAAATACAATTGGACAGATATTTATTTATTTATTTATTTTTATTTTTATTTTTTATGATCATTTTTTTTTTTATAGTTTGGATCTCATAATTGTATGGAAAATCCAATATCAATTTGGCCAAAGTATAACCTTCCAACATTTATTAATTTTATGCATTAAGTCAATACCTCAGGCTATGCCAGTCTAACTACCTTCTTGTGAGTTTGTGTTGGTATTAAATCAAACTATTATGACTTTTATGCCATGTGTATCTTGGTGTATGATGAATAGGACAGTAGGACATGTAGTTGGAATTTGATGTAAGGTAACAAGGAAGGGGCAATAAATGTTCAGAGAATATGCAAATTGAACTCTTACTTTTTAACTGAAAGTCTGTTGACACCTGTTAAGATTTTAATTGAACATGATTCTGTATGCTCAAATCGGAATTATGTGGTGAAATTATAGTATCTGATACACTGGTACTTATATCCTTAAATAGCTTTTTGGCATTTGTCATGGTTCCCCAAAATGCCACTAGCCTACATGATGATTGGTGAATTTTTTATTAAGAAATTGCAGTATATGGGTACTTAATCGTGTAAATTAAATAGTTGACTAAGGCCAAATAAATTACAATCTGTTTATGGCAGCAATCATGTTTTATCATTCAAGGATATCATTTTTCAAGGTTGTGATTAGATGGCTTTGAGTGGCAGCTGTTTACATAATGATATTTAATGAACTAAAATAAGTATCAAGATATGAAGTCTCATGCTATGTCGTCAGTCATGTATTGTTGGCTGACATGCACGCACTAAATTTGATATGTATTGCTTTACATCAGATGCTGTGCATATACATTTTGTAAAAAAAAAAAAAGATTAATCTGAATTTATCAGGTTTCAGCTTGTTTATATCCCCATGTGTATGAGAGAATGGGTATTTCTATTTTATGAATGAATTTATAGTTATAGTGTTCTGAACTCTAGGGTAGCATATGTTAAAGGCTTGTTGATTTGTAGAACCATTCTGTAGTTCATGGAACTTTTATTATTATTATTATTATGATTATTTTTGTTATTCTTATCATTACCATTATTACAATTGTTATTGCTATTATTTTTATTATTGTTGTTGTTGTTATTATTATAATAATAATAATTATTATTATTATTATAATTATTATTATTGTTATTAATATTATTATTGATGATGTTATTGATTGATTGATTTATTAATAAATTATGGGTTTCTGTAATACCCTCTAATGCTGCTAATATTGCTTTGAAGTGATGCAGTGGTCTTGCTTACTCTTGACACTGAATTAGTATTTGAGGAGAGATATTGCCTTTTTTCTAATCTCTCATTATGAGACTGATGAAAGCCCAGTGAGAGACAGGGTTGATTGTGACAAGTGGTGAAAGGTACACACGCATGCATGTATGCTCACACAGATACAGATGCACACACATATATTCATGCATGCATGCACCCACCTGCATATGTACATGCACCCACACACCCACCCATACCCACACTCACAGCCACCTATACCCACACCCACCCATACCCACACTCACCCACACACACACGCACACACCCACACCCACACCCACACCCACGCACCTACCACACACACCCACACCCACGCACCTACCACACACACACACACCCACACACAGAGTTATTGTTTCCTACTGTTCTGTTAATATTCTCTTTTCCTAGGGATGAAAATATAGTAGAAATTAGTATGTTTGGCTTACAAGAAATTTGCATTAGCGAAATGAATAAGAGAAACCTTGTGAATTTATTCTACTTTATAGGAAAAGAAAAGTAAGATGAAACTTCTTTTTGCTTACTTATGAAGAGAGTGTCATAGATTATTGTTGTGATTGATTGTTTGCACAATATTAGGGAAGTGGTTAGTGTAATCTTAAACTCCCTCGCTAGCAAGGACTGAGCCAGTACCGTGTTTTGAAGGACTTTTTTAAGACAAGTAGAGGTTGTTATCCTGAGCAGGTGCCTCTCCTAAAATTAAACTGCATCAGGGGCTTGAACCTGCTACAGGAGACCCTACTCGTCCCCAGACAGAGGCATCACCATGTTGATCCCTGTTTAATGAATTGCACGTTAATGATATCCTTTATCCTTAGTTACGATATTTTCAGTGTTTGCTTACCAATTAACTAATATTACATACATTTATTATAGGCATTGATATTCTAATGTTTCAAGGATTAAGTCAAAGCAAACCAATAGGATTTCTTGGAGCTGTATTTCTGTGTGCATAAGGATTTTATTTGCATATTAAGAATGTGAATATGATAGATATCGATGTATGAAATGTGAAAAATAAACATTTTATTAATGAGACTTTAACTCATGAAGACAAGACCAGGCATCAGTAGATTACCTAATCTATGTCTTATTTTACTATGTTGTGTTGTTCATCATGTCACAAATATTGCTTTAAGTATTTTACGAAATGCAGCTTTAGAATATCAATTCTAAAAAAGTAAATTATTTAGGTGTTTTTTTTAGAAAAGAAAGGGTATATCTGCCCACATACAACTATGAACATTTGTAAATCTTTATTTTCTCATGTAAACATAAATGTCTTTTCTCATGCCACTTTTCTCTTGCAGATACTGCCAGGAATGACGTGTAAGCAGTGTTTTCCTGAGAATGTTGAGCAATGGTCATCTGATATGGGTTTGTGCAGTGGCATTAGTCCTTTGTGAAGCCAAGATAGAGGGTATGGACCACAGCTCCACCAAAAACATGGATGCATGTAAGATACTGTGCAAAGGCAAACTTCTGAAGTATGTTCAGATGGCGAGGCTATTCAATGACAGCAAACACTTTGTTGACATGAAGCTCAAAGAGTCACCAGAGAATATTGAGAAGAAGTTCCAGACTCTGTTGAACCAGACCAAGAATGAGCCACCCAGACAAAAGCTGATAAAATTTGTCTCAGATAATTTTGATGATCCTGGTTTAGAACTATCCTCTTGGGTTCCCGAAGACTGGAAACCTATGCCAAAATTCACTTACGATGTTTATGATCTGCCGCTGAGAAACTGGGTGCGTCAGGTTAATGAGGAATGGAAAATGCTGGGACGAAAGATGTCAGATGATGTTAGAAACAGTAGTAATCTGTACACTCAGATATATATTCCTAAGCCTTTTGTCATCCCAGGAGGTCGATTTATAGAAGTTTATTATTGGGATTCTTACTTCATCATTGAGGGTCTGCTGTTGTCAGAAATGTTTGCTACTGCTAGAGGGATGATTGAAAATTTTGTGTACCTTGTGGATCAGTATGGTTATGTCCCCAATGGAAGTAGGAAGTATTATTTGGGTCGATCACAGCCACCGTTACTGATTTCAATGGTCAAACTGTATATTGATGCTACCAATGATGTCAATTTCCTAAATCAGAGTATGGGAGCTCTAGAAAAAGAATATAGATTCTGGCAAAATAACAGATCCATAGATGTGAAAGTGGAGGACAAGACTTATAAATTGTATCAGTATAAAGTGACAACCACAGAGCCTCGTCCAGAATCCTATTTTGAGGATGAAGAACAAGTGAAAGATATTAAGGATGAAAAGCAAAGAGGGAAAATGTTCTCAGAAATTAAGTCAGCAGCAGAGAGTGGATGGGACTTTTCTTCTCGTTGGTTTTTGGCAAATGGGGAACACACAGCAGAATTTAAAGACATTAATATTTTATCCATTGCTCCAGTTTGCCTGAATAGTATAATGGGCCTCAATGCAAACTTATTAGCACAGTTCAGTAAAATCCTAGGAAACAAGACCAAGCAGGAATTGTATGAGAACTTGGCTCGTGAGTCCAGTCTGACAATGAGCCGAATCTTCTGGAGTGACAGGGATGGAGTTTGGTTGGACTACAATATTGAGAAGAAAGAGCTCATACCAGGATTTTATCCATCTAATTTGATACCACTCTGGGCTGAGACATTTGGAGAGGAAAGAACTCGTGATTTTATCACTGAACAAGTTGTAGCATACCTTGATAGGAACCAAATTAGCAAATACATAGGTGGCATTCCAGCTTCCTTGCTTGAGTCTGGGCAGCAGTGGGACATGCCAAATAACTGGGCACCATCACAGTATTTCATTGTCATGGGTCTGTATAAAGCTAGAAAACACAGCCCTCGAGCTGAAGAGCTTGCTTTTACCCTTGCACGCGACTGGGTGCGTAATGTTTATGAAACCTATATGAATTCTACTCCTCATACAATATATGAAAAGTATAATGCCTCTGCAATTGGCAAAATGGGGGAAGGTGGAGAGTATGAAACACAGGAGGGATTTGGTTGGACAAATGGTGTATTAATGAAATTCCTGAGCATCTATGGCCACAAGATACGAACGCAGGACATCTACGACCCAGCGCCACTTGCCATTGGAGTTGTACTCATGTTAGTGTCCATAATGTCTGTAGTAAGTTATATGTACCGAATACGTGTTTTCCATAGGAAAAGATGTGAGCCAGAAGCACAGCCAGTAATGCCTTGAAAGTAGACCAAAAATTGCCTTATAGAGTACCTGATAATCTTACATATTTTGATAAGGGAAAAAGCCCATCTTTAATCTGCACAAAGTCATTCCATTTCATGCCTCTTAGGTGCAGAATTTCCCTTCGTAGATTTTTAGTCGTAATAAATATTTCCAATAAACATTCTTTAAATAGGGATAGTTGTTGAATGATTCAGTTTGAGAGTTTCTCATTGGACAAGTTCAATACTTTAATCAGGAAACTGATTTTCTAAAACCAGTTGCAAGAAGAAAGAGAAGAGATAAGGGAAGTATATTGTAGTTTATGCAATTGCATGTCAAAAATATTGAATATTATGCACAGAAAGTTGCACAAGTAGCATAATATTTGTAAAACTGCAAATTTTATATACTATATAAATTCCTCTCCTTTAATCAGTACTATACAATGATGCCTTAAAAATTGAATTTTTCTTGGAGAAACAAAGTAATTTATTATAATTTTCTTCTATATTTTTAATGAACAAAAGAAAAACAAAATATAAAAATGTCTTCCCCACATTTTTTTATTTTATTATTATATACATATATTAACAGACTTTGTCTGATTCTTAAAACAGAGTAGATATATCTAAATATATTTTAACCTTATGTGGTGAATTTGCCTACAAAAACAGAGAATTCCTGCCAAGGCTTCTTACATGAGGAATATGTTAACATTTTTATTTGATTATTGCTAATATTCTCTCAACTTGCATATTCATGACCCATCCAGAATGTGCAGTTTTCCTGTCTCATTTTGATTCCTAAATACAATGAAATTCTGTGGTGCTTAAGGAGTGAAAAAGACAAAACACACTCAAGAATCCTTTGACATTTGGATATCTTCTTTGCATAATAGGGAATAACACAAGATGAAATGCATATTGAAAATAGTAGGAAATTGTGCCCTTGGTAGATTAACTAATTATTTTACATAAAATAAACTTGCTGTTTTCCTATTCCATTTTTAAAAATTTCTCTCTTAGCACATGGGTTGTAAGAAGTACTTAGATGTAGATCCTCTTGTGCATGTGTATTCCTTTTCATTTTTTGGAAATGTGTATGCAAGGAATTTAATAAATGTTTTCAGGGACATATTGAATAAGTGTAGTGAAGATGAGCAGTGTCAAAGTAGATAGATATTCTCTCTCTCTCTCTCTCTATCTATCTATCTCTATCTCTATCTCCCCTCCCTCTCCCTATCCCCCTCCCTATCCCCCATCTCTCCCTTTCCCTTTCCATTTCCCTCTCTCTCTTTTTCTTTCTTAGGAAAATTTTATATATGCCTCTGTGCACCTACCTACATATACACACATGTGATAGTATTTTCATAAGTCCTTAGAATACATAGAATGCTTATATTTACTTCTTTAGAAAGGTATGTACTATATGTAATCCTGTTTTAATAGGTGTGTGCACATGATGCATGGCAAGCGTAATGTGATTTTTTATATCTATTGATATGTATGTTTATGTATTTACTATTTTTATTATTGCCTTATAATGCTTAATGATACTTCTGCAAGGTTGAAGAGTAAGGTAAATGCATGGAGATTAGAACAAACAATGTAATAGATACCTCATCTTGTGATAATAGCTCAGTATTTTTAAAATTTCATTATTATTATATTTTTTCTTAATTATGCAGTATATACAGGTAATGGATGATTATTTTCATAAAATGAATATATTTGAAGCATAATGACCCAAGTTGCCACTTTGAATGGTCTTGTTCTGTCTGTGTTGTGTTGCATAAGCTAGTATTTATTGGATTCTTCTAACTATAAGTGATTTCTTTTTTCTTTTTTCCTTTTTTTTTAGTTCCTTATATTATTTTCAATTTTGAGTGCAAGTGTCAAAAATTATTTCAAT
>NW_028234416.1:18306112-18316112 GCF_977035675.1 Penaeus japonicus | reverse complement strand
TTTTTTCTATCCTTTCTCCTTTTCTCTTCCTTCCCTGCATTTCCATCATCTCGTTTCCGTTCCATTTGTTTCCTCGGCCTTCTTCTGTCTTTCCATTAATTACTTACATTCATCCATGCTAAACCTCTTCTTCTCTCCCCGTTTAATTACCCTGTTCTCATCTTCTCTGTTCTTCGTCCTCTCTTCTTGGTATTTGTTGCATATTCAGGGCTATTGTAATTGTTATTTTCGTATTGTCTGTGTGTACTTAGCCATCGTTAATGTATCACTTATATGATGTTATATATGTAATACATTTGTTCTCAATGGTTATGATGATGCATGTAGCCGTAATGATGAGAATATCATGTAATGTCCCCCGCACATTGGTTGTGTTAATGGTGATAATATCAGTAAAGAAAAAGTATGATTAGAAACATTCACCTATCAGCAGTATCATTACTCTTCATGTAGCTGTCACTCCAAACATATCATTTCGGTATTTCCACGTGTAGGGTCTTTCAGGCACCCCCCTGCCTCCGCCTGCTTCGAAACTGCTTCATCAAACTCTTCTAGACTCGAATGTATTGAGCTTTATTGCTTTCTCTTGTCGCGTTGATTTTTATTTTTTTTATTATTTATTTCACAGTTTGTTTGTATGGAAATACGTGGATATCTTTTAGATGATTGAGGACTTTGCTAAATGATAGTTACTTAGCATATATACCATAATCCCTCACGTGTTAAACACTCTTCAAGATCACGTGTTGTGAAAAAAAAAATCGTTTCAACTTCTCCATATTTAGAACTACATATTTAAAATTTAAAATCAAATGCATATGTTCACACGCATAAACGAGTCATATGATCATGGCTATGCACCACCAAAGTCACGTTTTTTTGAGGCGCGGCCATGTTTTAGTCAAGAAAACACACGAAGGCAGCCATCTTGAAAAACTCGTTCCAAACCATTGATCAAGAAAAGTGTTCTGCTCCTTTGGCTGAGTGAAGTGCGCTTTGTAGTAGAAGGAACACTTGCATCCATAATGATGAAAGGGTATTTAGTACAAACAGTCTGAATGAGATTTAACAAAATAGTAGAGAAAATGTAGAAATGTAGTTTTGCCTCCATGCTTTTGACGAGCTTATCTAAGACAAACAGTAAGGGCTAGATGATGGTTATGAAGCAATTATAGTGATAATTACTGTTTCTTCAGTTGCTGTCTTGTTTTTGATATAGCAATGATAATAAGAGTAATAATAATTATGATTAATGTTGTTATTGTTGTTATTGATATTATCGCTATTGTCATTATAATGATAATTATTGTAATGATGATGATTATTATTATCATTGTCATTACAATTATATTATTTTACTATCATACTGATTATTATTTTTTTTGTCATAACTATGATTATCATTATTATTATTATTATTATTATTATTATTATTATTATCATGATTATTATTTTGGTATTATTGTTACTCTTTTGAAATTGTTTTATTGTGATCGTTATCATTATCATTTGTATTATCCCTATTGTTGATATGATTATTGTAGTTATTGTCATTATCATTATTATTATGATTATTATCAATTATATTATTATTATTATTATCATCAATTATATTATCATTACTATTATTATTATCATCATTTTTGTGATACTTATTATTATCACACCATGTTTATCATTATCATTGTTGTCATTATTGTTATTGCTGTCATATTGATTAATACGAAATACTAATACTATTATTATTATTATTATTTTTATTGTTACTTTTATTATCATCATTAGTATTCTCATTATTATCATTACTATTATCATTATTATTGTTTTTATAATCATTATTGTTGTTATTATTATTATTATTATTATTATTATTATTATTATTATTATTATATTTATTGTTATTATTATAACCGTTGTATATGATTATATTACTGCTATTGTTATTACAAAGGATTTTACTTTTGCTGATAGTATCCCTATTGGTAACAGCGATGAAGATAATAAAATGATAATATCAACAACAATGATAGTTTGTCTCTTCAACTTTTCATTCTCTAGATTCTAGAATACTGTAGAATGACTTACTAGACGCTGTCTCACTCTTCCTTTAGTGTTTGACATTCTGGCTACATCGTTACGTCATCATTTCCACCCTTCACTGTCGTTCACTGTACTGGTATTTTGGCGTTTACTAATACGCGTAGTGTCTTTTCTCTCTCTTACAATGCGGCACTGTAGCGGTCACTGTCATTTTGTTCATTGTAATTGATTAAAAAAAACTTGTAAACAAAGCTGAAGAAATATGAGACTGGAGTAAGTTTTAGTGGTAGTGAATAAAAGTCTGATTGAAGAAACGTGTTTTATTTCATCTTTTTACGGTATCTATTTGAATTGAGTTTTGACACTCGAAATGCGCTACTTTACTTTGCTTTGGGATTGAGCTGAGGATGGTAGATTCGGTTATAGGTAAGCATTGTTTATACCAAATAAGCTGTATGTGATCCCAGGCAATTAGGTTAAAGTACACACAAATACATGCACACATACAAACGTAACACACACACACATCTATATCTATGTATATACACATATGTACACGCACATATGTATACATAATTATATGCGTATACTTGTGTGTATATATATAAAATGGATAACACACACACACACACACACACACACACACACACACACACACAACATATACACACATATATACACATACACACATATATATATATATATATACATATAACACACACACACAAACACACATATACATATACACATATCACATATCTATATATGTATATATATATACTTATATATATATTATATGTATATACTTATATTGTGTGTGTGTATATATATATATATATATATATATATATATATATATATATATATATATATATATATATATATATATATACATACATACATACGCGCACACACACATATATATCTATATCTATATCTATCTATCTATATATATATATATATATATATATATGTGTGTGTGTGTGTGTGTGTGTGTGTGTGTGTGTGTGTGTGTGTGCGTGTGTGTATGTACAGGATAAACATACACACATGTATAAGTATATACATATAAGTATGCATACATAATTATACGTGTGTGTACATATATGTATGTGTATATGTATATGTGTGTGTATATATACATATATGTATATTTTTTTATTTTATGTATATATGTGTGTGTATATATAATGTATATATGTGTATATATATTCATATATATTTTTTATGTATATATGTATATATATTTTTTATGTATATATGTATATATATATGTATATATGTGTATTTATATACATACATATATATATATATGTATATATATACACATACATATATAAATAAATATATATATAATATATGTGTGTATGTATGTATGTATGTATATATACATACATACATACACACACACTAACATAAGCGCGAATTTACAATATACTACGTGATGTAATACTTTAATCCACAATACGATGCTAACACGAAAATCACTCCCCGAATATATACTGGAATAAAAGAGGAGTAACCCCCCCACCCCCCCAAAAAAAAAAAATCCCACAAAGCAATAAGCAGAAATAAGTCGAAGGAATCCCAAAGGAAGAAAAATAAGGTCGAAGGTGTGTGGGTCCGGGAGGAGGAGGCGGGACAAGAGTGAGTGAACAAGACTGAGTGAGCGGTTGAACGCGCAGTGTGGGTTATGACGTGATAGAGGGAGTACGTCCTCTTTGCGCTCTCTCAGGCCATGACTGAAAGTGGATTATAAGTGACATTTTTTTCCAGCTAGAAAGATATTTCTCTCTTTTTTTATTTATTTTTTTATTCTGGCTCTCTTTGGCCATGACTGAAAGTGGAGTCTAAGTGGCCTTTTTTATATTCACGGCGGTTAATTTTCTGCTTGAAAAATGGTTTGACAAATCAACGAATTGGGATTGCTTTATATACGTCAATAATATTAGTGCCAAATCAGTGTGTAGAAGGAAATTCGCAGCCATGTATTTCAACAGAAGAAATATGTATTATCAGAGTTACCCTTATTTCTCTCCGTTTGGATTTCTGCAGCAACAGGTAAGGAAATGTTTTAGCTGTGTTGTGCATCTGCCAGCATGGCCAAGTGTGTTATTCATTATATATATATATATATATATATATATATATATATATATATATATATATGTGTGTGTGTGTGTGTGTGTGTGTGTGTGTGTGTGTAAACATATTTATTTATTTATGTAATATAACTACAATATATATATATATAAATATATACATGTGTGTATATATGTATATACATATGTATACATATATATGTATATATATGTATATATATGTATGTATGTAAGAATGTATGTATATATGCATGAATGTTTATCAATATATCCGTGTGCATAAAAGGTGTGACTGCTACCGCGTTTAACCCGGTTTTCGTAATTCGTGTTTTTCGATGTTTTATCGGTATCAGATCTTTACTGCAATTTATTGTAAACAACATAATTATCTATTGTTATTAAGGATCATTAGATGTTACTAATATATACTTGAATCTGCATGTATTTGTCAGTATCAGTTATTGTGCAATGACGCGCTTACACACACACACACACACACACACCGACACCCACCCACTCAAACACAAAAAAACACACAAACCTACAAACAAAAACGAACCCAAACCCCCCAAAACACGCACACAAGCACTAACACACAAAGATGCAAACCCAAGATGCAAGCACACAAGCACAAGCACAAGCACACGCACACGCACACCCACTTCCTTGGCCCAATGCACAGACCGGTTACAGTACAGTATTTTCGACCCAGACTGACCCACTTCCAGTCTCCGCGTTAGGTTAGGAGTTCACCCTTCCTTGTGCTTAACTGGGTACATGGGCTACATTCAAGGCTATGGTATTCGATATGATAGGAGGAGGATGTATATTGGTATTATAATTGGGGCTCTTAGCTTATGGGGAATTGTTGTGTACATCGAGTTGGCAAGGGGGTTTGATTACCCGAGGTATAGGCCTATGTAAACATATATATATATATATATATATATATATATATATATATATATATATATATATATGTGTGTGTGTGTGTGTGTGTGTGTGTGTGTGTGTTTTGCTTTTGTCCCATTTTATTCGTTATTTTATAATCTGCATTCCCCCCACCCACAAAAAACACGATTTGAAGAAACACCGTACATTTCAAAAGCTAATAATAATCTCATGCTTTTAAAAATTCTTAGGGTCAGTGATCTAACCGACCAAAGGGACAGGTAGGGAGGGGGGAGGGGGGAGGGCCTGTTTAAGGAAGGAAGTAGGAGGTGTGGAGGAGGGCGTAGGAGGCGGAGGGGGAAGGGGGAGGGGAGGGGAGGAGGGGAAAAGGAAGGGAAGACTGTCCCGTTACCTGGGAGTATCCTTGATGAATGCACCTGTTACTCGTTTTAAGGAGGAAGAGGACAGTGAGGTTATCAGCTGTTTGTCACCACCACATGGACTGACTTGTTAGAGAATTTGATGACCGTAATGACACGATGAATGATCTGATCCAACGGTACTCGAGGATCTGGAAATGTACTGATACGTGATGGTACATGTTGGCGTGTTTCGATGGATGGTTGATAGAAAATTGGTGTAGGCAGGTAAACTATTTCACGATCTCTCTCTCTCTCCCTCTGTCTCTTTCTCTGTCTTTCTGTCTCTCTCTCTCTTTCTGTCTATCTATCTATCTATCTTTATCTCTCTCTCTCTCTCTCTCTCTCTCTCTCTCTCTCTCTCTCTCTCTCTCTCTCTCTCTCTCTCTCTCTTCTCTCTTCTTCCGAATTCAATAAACAAACACATAAATATATCAAAATTAAAAAAAAAAAAAATAAAAAATAAACAACAAGACAGCGACCAAAACAAAACTAAAAAACCTAAAACAGAAAGAAGCACAAAATAAAAATATAAAACTCAAAAAAGTCAACAAAAGCTTCGGTATGTGTGTCGCCAAAGTCAGGTCCTGCCTGATGCTGCTGGCCTGGTTTGTCCAGCAGTGGACCAAGGGTAGATTTCCTATTTCCCGAGCCAACAGCTGCTGTTTGTTGTTTATTATTATTTATTTTTTTAGACATTTTTGTGATGGTGGTGGTTTTTTATTATGGGTGCTTTTTTTTAAGATGGTGGTGATGGTTATATGTTTAGTGGTCTCTCTCTTTCTCTTTCTTTCTGTCTCTCTCTCTTCTCTCTTCTCTTTCTATCTATAATATCTATCTCTTTCCTCTCTCTCTCTTCTTTTCTCCTCTCTCTCTCTTCTCTCTCTTCTCTCTTCTCCTCTCTCTCTCTCTTCTCTCTCTTTCTCTACATTGAGCGACACCAGTACTCTCTCATCATAATTATATATCTTGATAAAACAAAAGAAAGTAGTTTTACCCCATTAAAATTGATAAACTGAAAAAATCTAAAGTAATAAGAAAGGGACCCATATCAAAACAAACAATACACAGCAAAAAATTAAACCTGATTTTGTGAAATATACTCAATATAACATGTGTTGAAGTCAGTTAACAAAACATGGTATGTGTAATTGGAGTGATGCCAAGGCTAATGGTAAAGCTAATGGTATTTGCTGTCATTTGAAGAATTGTGAAAATTGTATTGATAAGGGCGGTATTTTGTTTTTGTTGTTGTTACTAATATCATTGTAGCTTTGTTTTGTTATCATTCTTAGCTTTTTACGATGATTGATCTCGAGTTGACGGTAAAGCTATGGTAGATTGGTATGGTGTGTGTATTTCTATTTAGAAAATGATGTGAGGAAATGTTTCTGCTAACGAAATAACGGTTCTTAATGAATGCAATAACTATAGTAATAGGGATAAAGAATATAAAAACAACAGGAATTATATTAACAAGAACAACAGTAATAAAAACAATAACAACAATGATAACGATAGAGGTAAAGGAATGTAGGAAAGAAAAAAAAATCCAAGATCATGTGGACACGATTGTCGGCGAGTCGAGTTCCTGTTGCTTGAAATGCCTGCAAAATATCTGAAGTGTAGTGCAGTCTAACCTGACCCACTTCTCATGGCAGACATGCTGTGGTAGAGAGAAGAATGACTTTTCTCATGCACTCGCACAGGCAAAGGGGATTTATCACGTTGCTGAGAAAAAAACTCTTCGTGAAGATGTACTCGTGTTTCATCTCATCTCTTTCGGTTTGTCGTCTATTTCTCTCTGTCTGTCTTGTTGTCTCTGTCTCTGTTGTTCACTGTCTCCTTCTCTCCTTTTCTCTCTTTCTCTGTTTCCTCTCCCTTTCTCTCTTTCTCTCTTTCTCTTTCTCCTTGTCTGTTTCTCTCTCTCTCTTTCTCTCTCTCGCTCGCTCGCTCTCTCTCTCTCTCTTTCTCTCTCTCTCTCTCTCTCTCTCTCTCTCTCTCTCTCTCTCTCTCTCTCTCTCTCTCTCTCTCTCTCTCTCTCTCTCTCTCTCTCTCTCTCTCTCTCTCTCTAATCGACAATGGAAGCAAGAAATTGTAAGTTTCACAGTCATTATGAGATGCATAGCAATTTGAATTTTCTGGTGACTTCAACAAGACAACTATAGTTATCAGAGTCAGGTATTTCATACATCGAACCAGCTTTTTTGTTTTACATTTTTTTTACATTTACTATTCGAAAAATAAAATCCAGTGACTGATGAAAAAAGGAAATACAGGGATGACACATCTAAGAATGTCACGTATCTTGAGACAAAGTAAGGGAAAGGAAAGAAATGATCATTCATGTATAATATGCTGCAATCATGTTATCGTAGTCATTTAAATCAATGTTGCTTGGCAAATCTGTTTATATAAGATAGGTAGGCAGAAATAAAGAGATAGAGATAGATAGATAGAGAGAGAGAGAGAGAGAGAGAGAGAGAGAGAGACAGAGAGAGAGAGAGAGAGAGAGAGAGAGAAAGACAGGCTGATAAATAGACAGGCAGATGCAGAGACAAAGACAGACACATACAAAACAAAACATTTTACACACGAAAGACAAGTCATTGCTTCACAGTACCGGCAGCATACGCCTGAATCAGCTGATGTTCAGCGTAGAAGGGAAACAGCTGTTACCACAACGTCAGTTATGTGATGGATGACGTATACCTTTTTATTATTCTGTTTTATGCACCACCATAAAACCCGTGATTACTTTGAAGATGTATTCTTTATTGCTTTATCATGTACTTTGTGAAATATATATAGCATCTTTTATTTTTACAAACGAAATCCGCGTGATAGATATAAAATAACCAAATGTATTTTCATTCATTTCGCGCGAAAAGATGATAAACAGGAGGACCAGAACAGCAGCAACCCACATCGGGCAGATGTTCATGTATTGAGCTTTAGGACATCATCAGAATATTCATATACAAAGAAATCACAAATGGAAATAAAACTTTATTGTTATTAATAATGCACGGTGTAGATAACAAAATTTCCCATCCAGGCAAGAAGAAGTTGCACCAAGAAATAAAGATAGGGAGTTGAAGATTCATTACGCAATAATCGCATATTAATATAAACCATATATTAATATAAACCAATTACCGGTGTCGAAATGCTATTGTACCAACATCCAGCAACGGTCCAGCAACGGAATCGAGGAGGGTGATATGTGACCCTCTCATCGCGTGCTCTCACCCATGACGAATTGCTCTGTACGGGCTAAATAAGATATAGCGAAATAGCGAAGCCCTAAATGGGAGATTTAGCATCATATGATGACATTATAGCAGCATTACTATTTCTGTTCGGTATCCAAAATGGGTAGAAGTGACAATGCTCTGTTTAGCAATAGCATTTAGCTCACACCGAAGCGTTAAGGAAGGACTGGTATGTGACCCCGTGGAATATTCTTAGATGCTAATCTTACCGAGGAGGAAGTAGACGATCGCTAATGAATACTGTTTTGGGCGTCGCTTTTGTAGTTGTAATGACGTCATACAACTAATTATCTTGACCTTGTTCTTATTGCATATTCTAGGTTGTGCATTCTGCGTTCTGTGGTTGCAGCGATGCCGTGTCGGAATATTTTTGTTTATCTCTCTCGCTCCTCGTGTATTTAATATCTATTTATTATCGATATAAATTTTCCCTAATGTATGTTAGATTATTTTTGTACTGTAATTGTTACGAAAATCCTTTAAACCGTCTTCATTATATGAAACTTCTTTACCATGATACTTTTAATGCTGTATGCTCGTAACCCTCACACTTAAACTTTTATGAACATTTATGAATAGATTGATATTGACCTACATAACAACATCAGCATCTATCCTTCACTAAATTGGTACAAATATCCCAAATACCGACATCTAAAAAGATGACAATACTAAAAAAAAAAAATGTATTCCAAGGTTTTCCAAATGTCCGGTAGTGCTTTTGCTTTTATTGTGTGGTCAAGGCATTGTTATTTTTTCCCCCTTTTTTAAGGGAATGTAGATTATTACCAAGGTTACTTTTACTCGAGCTCTAATGGTGAATGCAAGTTGTTTTGTCCTCATCCCTAATGGCTGATGTGGTTATTTCTTATCTGGTTCCTCTTCTGCTCTACGGGAGAACGGGCGAAGGCCATTGCGCCATGATGTGATTCAAGGTGGGAACGGTATTCAAAATTATTGCGTGTGGTTTCATTGGTACTGTGGTAACGTCTTTTGCGCTACGTTCGTCTTTCTGTTTTGTTTTGTTTTCTTCTTTTCTTTTTTTTACCTCGTATTATCCTCTTTGTTATTTTATATATCGCTAGATCTGCTATATCTTTCTTGTCTTTCGTTCGGCCTGTCCATAAGTAATTGGATCTCTTGTTGTGTATCATTCCTCCTTTAGAATTGATGACTGTCTATATAGGTCTTTGTACCTCCTCATCCTTCTCTCTTGTGGATATTATTGACAATAATAGACATAAGCTTTTGATATACATATGTGTGTGTGGCT
>NW_028234416.1:18296112-18301112 GCF_977035675.1 Penaeus japonicus | reverse complement strand
GTGCTGTGGGAGGTTTGTTCGGGTCTTCGGGTTTGAGGTTCTTGGGGGTTGGGGGTCGGGAGAGGGGGGTGAGGTTGGAGGGTGATGGGGAGGCTGTTATTTAGAGGATTTGTGGGGTTGTTTGTGTATGCATACACATTCACACTCACGCTCAAACACACACGTACACTCACACGCAAACACACACACACACACCCACACACCCACACACACATACATACATACATACATACATACATACATACATACATACATACATACACATACACATACAAATTACCCACGATCTTTTTTTTTGTGGGAATTCTGATCGTGTTATCATTATTACCATTACAGTACACTTTTTTTAAGTTTCCTTAAACATACATCTTTATCAGAATTCGTTTTTTTCTTGAAGAAATGAAATGATTGATATATAAAAACTCCTATTTCCTTATTTACATCATGGCGTATCAAAATGCATATATATCTATATCTATCTATCTATCTATCTATCTATCTATCTATCTATCTATCTATCTATATATGTATATATATATGTATATATATATATGTACATATATATATATATATATATATGTATATATACATATATATATATATATATATATATATATATATATATATATATATATATATATATATATATTCACCCACCTTTCAACGAGATGTAGATTTGCAGTTTGTTGTAGGGAAAAAAAACGAGAGTAATGAATTGAAATGAAACCTAAAAGAGAAAATAAATGAAAACAAACGAAATGAATGGAGAATAACCACACGTGCATTCCGGAAAAGGTGACTGGCCACGTCTAGGCCTAGGCACAACCCGGAATATTTAGCCAAAGGTAATTTTTCAAGGTCACTCTCACATCTTCTTCACTTAAGTCACCCCCACCCCCACCCCCATCCACGCATATATCCTTAGTCCGGAAATGTGATTTATGGTTTCAAATTAGTGTTTTTTTTTCTCTGGTCACTTTTTTTTTTCTTTATTTCTTTTTCTTGTTTTAAGTTCTTTCTTTTTGTTTTATGCTTGTAGAATATTGTTGAATTTCGTCTTGTTGTTTGTTTTATTAAAATACTGCGATGTGTATGTATAGAGAGATATAGATAGATAGATAGATAAAGATTTATAGATAAGTAAACTATTCTTTTGTGCTGTATCTATTTTTCCATTGCCGCGTAGGCGATAGATAAGATAATAATAATAATAACACTAACGAAAATCTACTGGAAATTTGATAGAGTCAATTTAAATGACAATCATTAATGTCCAAAAGATTAATGAAGATGATAAAATAAAATTACATAAAAGTGTGAATAGCAAATGATAACATGATTAATTCGCAGATGAATTATAACAGGAGTTAATTTATTTTCAAGCATACCTACTCTGCTATCACCGACATCAGTGTCTTTGTACGTACGTAACAGAAAACAAGAGTACACAAAAAATATAAATTGCCCAAAATGTCGTCAGAGGGCATTCCCACAAGGGTACTATCAGGGGAAGTCCATACAAGGGAATCCTACCCAGGTCAATGCCCGTGCTGTGGCTACAGGAATAGTAAATGAGGCTAGACGTGGCATCCACTAAATGTTAGAGGCTTCCTACAACAGCTAATACCCAGAAAAAGGGCATTACGTTATCTTTTACCGTCGCTAATGGTAGGGGGGGGGTACTACTTTCTACACCTACCTATACCCAGAAAATGGTATATTGTGACATTGTTCATCCGCGCTTATGGCGAGTTTTGGAAAAAATAAACGCTTTGGCAAAATTGACTTTTCCTAATTACTACACATAAAGAGTTTCCCTTTCTTAGGGTTTGTGACGTCGTTTCCTATGGTCTGCTGGTGGTATATGCAAGTCTGACGGTCTTGGGAATTCAAAGGGAAATATGTTGTCATGTTTTATTTTTGTGAATGGGACCTCTCAGTGTGTTAAGCAAGGGTGATTGCTGAAAGGAGAGAGGTGCGTAGAATTAGAGATATCTTATTATTATTTCTTTCATTTTTTTGAGGATATTGAATCCCTTTGAACTAGTTGGCTTTTATATAGCGCTCTTTTCACATATATATTTTTTTCTTTATTAAAACCTGATGGTTCATATCAGATTTACATTTTACGTTTGAAAGAAGTGCAATTTACAAATTGCGCTTGGCAAGAACAGAAATATATAATAGAACTAAATAATACATAATAAGTTAATTTAAAAAAAATACAAAAAGATGTAAAACCGAAGTAGTCTAAAAAGAAAATATACACACTTACACAAACATAAAAGGTATAATAAAGTAAGTAAACACTAAGAGGCAGAAATAGGAAATGACATATCACACACACACACACAGAGCAAAAAATAACGCGTGTCTTGGCGAAGGAGCGAGAGCCGGGACATGAGATTCAAATTTCAACATCGAAGTCACACGCTGACGAGGTGAGTGACCCTTGGCCAGCGCAGGAGGCCGTGTTGACGCCCCCGGGCATAAGGAGACCCCCCTCCCTTCCCATATCCCCCTTCTCATCCGCCCTCCTCCTCCTCCCTCCCATTCAAACTCATCCTTATCTCCGTCCCTTCTCCTCCCCTTTCATCCAGCTTCCCCATTATCCCCTTCCCTTCTCCCCCTCTCATCCTGCCTCCCCCTTATCTCCTTCCCCTTTCTCCCTCTCTCATCCATCCTTCCCCTCTGTTTCCATCTCGTCCCCCTTCCTCCTTTCCCCTTTCCCTCCCCCTCTCATCCATCTTCCCCCTCTTCCCTTCTTTCCCTCTCTCTCCCTTGCATCTACCCTTTCCCCTTTCCTCTCTCATCAACTCTCTCCCATTCCTCTTCCCTTCTCACCCCTCTCACCCCCTCCTTCTCCCCGCGGACGGTAGTCATATTGGAGGGGAAGGAAAGTGGGGGGGGGGGGGCGAGAAGGGCTTCCTATAGTTGCTGACGTCATTTGGCTGTTCTGAATTTGCTTAGCGGAAGCATTTGCTTGTTCTGTGTTGGGCTTTTAGTGTTAGACTTGTGGACTGGTAGGATTTCTGTGATTTTGGGTTTGTGTAATCTCTCCCTCTCTCTCTCTCTCTCTCTCTCTCTCCGTATGTATATATATATATATATATGTATATATATATATATACTGTATATATATATATATATATATATATATATATGTATATATATATGTATCTATGTATACCTCTATCTATATATCAGTCTATCTGCCTATCTATCTTTCTATCTCCTTCTCTATGTATGTATGTACACACACACACACACACACACACACACACACACACACACACACACACACACACACACACACACACACACACACACACACACACACACACACACACACACACACACACATCTACACCCAGAGTTCATCCCACAAAACTCAGATCGAACGAAACAGGAAGAAGATTCCCCCAAGATTGCAAAAAAAGGAACACGCAAAAAGTGCTCGAAGATGACTCGTCAGATGGCGACACGAGGAAAGAGAACATGGAGTGGACAGTAGCGGAAGGAATGCAATGTGATGGCTGTGCAATTGCACGCGGATATTGGGAAATTGCAAAGGCGAGAAGAAAGCTACGTCTGATCGGGGAATATCGTTTTTTTTTCCTATTTTTCCGAAATGATGACGAGAGGAATGTGCATATCAGTCTTCATGGAAAGTGTTGGTTGATAAAAAAAATCTTATAACACACAAACATACATATACATAAACTTAAGAATAAATAAACTAATTCACAAATACACAAAGCCACAAAGGCGTAAACTAACTCACAAACACATGTAAAAACACACAAAAACCCAACCGCAAACACACAGACGAACACATGCACACACAATCTCAAACAATCTACCTACAAACAAATGTTTAGACGGACTAAATAAATACGTTAAAAACATACACACTCTATGCGCATCCTTTCCCGATAGGCATATCACCACCGGACGTACCGTACCTCCTGAGAAGGGGCGGAGCCTAAATGCACAGGAAAAATGCGGCTCCACTGACGTTTATTTGGGTATCGTTTTGAATTAGAGTTGTAGTAAGAGTCAAGATTGTGAGAGTCATAACAATAGTAAAGTTTGTGATTGTAATAGTAATAGTGAAGAGTGTGATTGTAATAGTAATAGTAAAGATTTTGATAGTAATAACAATAGTAAAGTTTGTGATTGTAATAGTAATAGTAAAGTTTGTGATTGTAATAGTAATAGTAAAGTTTGTGATTGTAATAGTAATAGTAAAGTTTGTGATTGTAATAGTAATAGTAAAGATTTTGATAATAATAACAATAGTAAAGTTTGTGATTGTAATAGTAATAGTAAAGATTTTGATAGTAATAACAATAGTAAAGTTTGTGATTGTAAAAGTAATAGTAAAGATTGAGGTAGTAATAACAATAGTAACGTTTATTGTTGTAATAGTAATAGTAAAGATTGTGTTGGGAACGGTAAGTGTATATTGTTTGTATTGACGGACTATCATAGTGATGAATAAAGCTATGTAAGATATGTTAAATTAAAAAGGGTAATTAAAGCAATGTAAATCATATAAAATTGAAGTTCGCGGTTGATGTAATCATTTAGCTTGGTAATCACAAGTGTGAGATTTGAGATGTTATTTAACCAGAGATTCGAGCAGTGGTTTTATCATAACTACGCCTTCACCATAATCAACGAGCGAATCTACCGCGTTAGGTTAGTTCAACGGTCTTATAAAGCTCACTTTGCGAAACGTTTATGTAGAACAAACACCCTTACGGAATACCTCCTTCCTCTATGTTCGGTATGTAATATATGCAGTGTGATTTTATATGTAATATCTCCCGAGTAAATATAGAGCCAAATATATAACAAGATAAGATACATTTCGTAAGTATGATTCGCTCTTTTAAAAATAAAGAAAAAATAAAATCATATTAAATAAATCATAATACATAACACACACAAAAAAAAAAAGATTTATCAATAAACAAATTTACTAGAAAAAAAAA
>NW_028234416.1:18286112-18288612 GCF_977035675.1 Penaeus japonicus | reverse complement strand
GATGTGATGCGCGCACAGGCACACACACACGCAAGCACGCACGCATGCAAGCACGCACATATATAGATGTATATTTATATGTATATATATATATTGATTATATATGTATGTGTGTAGTTGTGTGTATGTGTGTGTGTGTGTATGTGTATGTGTGTGTATGTCTATCTATGTGTATGTAAACAAAAGTCTTTGTTTTGTGGATTAAGCTCAAACACATATGGAAAACACGGAACCAGGAAGATGTTAGGGCCAAATTATATTGGTTTAGCAGTCGCTGTGGATTTCTGTTAAACACATTTTTACAAGCTGAAGTGGGTTTGCTGAAGTCCTCGTTAAAAGTGCTAAAAATAGGAAAATGTCTATACATGAATGCATGTTTATTCATGTGTATTTGTGTGTACGTGTGTGTGTGTGTGTGTGTGTGTGTGTGTGTGTGTGTGTGTGTGTGTGTGTGTGTGAGTGATTGAGTGTGTGTGTGTTTGTGT
Source organism: Penaeus japonicus (assembly GCF_977035675.1). Classification (NCBI taxonomy): domain Eukaryota; kingdom Metazoa; phylum Arthropoda; class Malacostraca; order Decapoda; family Penaeidae; genus Penaeus; species Penaeus japonicus. The sequence goes on along the minus strand of NW_028234416.1, from coordinate 18,288,127 downwards.
GTGTGTGTGTGAATGTGTGTGTGTGTCTGTGCGCATGCGTGTGTTTGTATCTGTATACATGTGTGGGTGATCGTCTTTATGCGAATACGTGTATAAAACAACCGTGTCAATCACTAACCAAATCATGCTGAACAAAGGCTCAAACAAAAAGCAAGCATCCGCCATTATCAGGAGCCGTGACAACCCCATAAGAAACCGCTTTTAATTAACCAAATCTCCTACCGGAAGAGGAACTTAACAAAGAGGCGATCGAATTACTCTCAAGACTGACCCTGGAATGTGGTCACCCTAAGGAGAGAAAACGAAGATGTGTTCAAAGACATTCTGATTATTTCTGTCTTTGTATGGAAGGCGGAGCGTGACTGACGAGTGAGTGTCTGAGCTCTGAGCGCTTTTCGTAGCGGTTAGTGCTATTTTGAGCGGAAATTGTGATTTGTGGGGCACTTTAGCGTTTTATTTAAGGGCTAAGTACCAAGGGGGAAAAACGGGCGAGGAAACCGTTAGAAAAGAGTATTTATCTACTGATAGAATTATGGAATTTTCTTGGTATTTATTTTCGTCATTATAGGATATCCGTATGTATATATACAATGAACACAGGTTAGGCTAGGTTATATGTATACATATATTCTTTTCTTTTCTTATTCCAAACATATTTTATATTGATGAATATCTCCTCTAACACATCCATTCAAAAGGACGATGCTCTTTTGTTCAGGAAATCAAAGAAGACTGAATTCTATTTTAAATCTACGTCTTCTTTCTCCCTTTCCCTTTTTCTTTATTATCATTCTTATACTTTCGACGAAAAAAATAATCAAGACGATCATCGAAGCTGAACATTCCAGAAGTGTTGTTGTAGACGTGATATTTTTAGGACTCGATGTCACGCTTTGTGATCTTTTTTATTCAGGAGTGTCAGGAGACTATCCTCAAAGTGTAAGAAGACGAAAAAAGGAGAGAGAGAGGGAGAGAGAGAGAGAGAGAGAGAGAGAGAGAGAGAGAGAGAGAGAGAGAGAGAGAGAGAGAGAGAGAAGAGAGAGAGGAGAGAGAGAGAGAAGAAAGAGAGGAGAGAGAGAGAGAAGAAAGAGAGGAGAGAGAGAGAGAAGAGAGAGAGGAGAGAGAGAGAGAAGAGAGAGAGAATAGAGAGAGAAGAGAGAGAGAAAAGAGAGAGAATAGAGAGAGAAGAGAGAGAGAATAGAGAGAGAAGAGAGAGAGAAAAGAAGAAGAGAGTGAGAGACGAGAGAGAGATATTTTTGCAATGAGTAGAGAGAAGAACTCCGACATGACAAGATAAAACCCAGAGATTCGGACGCCATGTTTCTCCGAGCGTGAACCGTCGTCGAATCTCAAAATGGGAGTCGTTAGAGGTCGTTAGGATCGCGATGTCGCCGCGCGGGGAACGACCCCTCACGCTCGCTCGTTGGCATCCGAAGTCGTTATTACGCGAGGCTGTCATTAGTCTAAGATCCTCTCAACGATAACGGAGGCATGGCACGCACAGAACCTCAGGTCTTTTGGACAATTGTTACATCCAGTACTTGTTATGCTCGCTGGTCTGTGGTGATGCGGGAGACACGTGTTGCAGGAAGGTGTTATGGACACATGGCACGTTGCGTTACATTGTATTCATGATCATGCAACGCCGATATGGTGATGTTTGCGCGACACACGTTGCATATGTTGGTCTTGAAGAAGAGCAGTTAGTTATGGTGCGCGAGGATTATCTTTCTTTTTTTTTCTTTCTCTCCCCACCTCTTCTCTCTCTCTCTCTCTCTCTCTCTCTCTCTCTCTCTTTCTCTTTCTCTTTCTCTCTCTCACTCATTCATATACTCACTCTCTCTATCTCACATATACACTTACTCATTCTCTCTCTCTCTCTCTCTCTCTCTCTCTCTCTCTCTCTCTCTCTCTCTCTCTCTCTCTCTCTCTCTCTCTCTCTCTCTCTCTCTCTCTCTCTCTCTCCCTCTCTCCCTCACTCCCTCTCTCTTACTCTCTTTCTTTCTTTCTCTCTC
>NW_028234416.1:18266112-18273612 GCF_977035675.1 Penaeus japonicus | reverse complement strand
GAAAAAGGGGTAAATTGATGATCAAAATGGTAAATCGGTGATAGAGAGAAGGTGAATAAATACGAAAAAGATAATCATACTAAAAACAAAATCGATGAGAAAAGATACAATATAGATATGTAATTCTAAAAAAAATATGACTAGATGATGTAAAGGTATGTAAATACACGACAAATGGGCAAAGAGATAACAGATGGTAGAGAGGTGATTAAGCAAATGAAAAAAATATAATGGGGAGTTGAATGATAAAGAGATATTTTTTATTTTTATTTTAGGCATTTCAAGATGGAAAGAAAATGAGACTGGCGGGTATACTGAAGCAGATTTTTCATGTCTGAAAATTTGTCCCACTCGTATTGTAGACGCATTAGTAGCACGCTGATAATTCTGTCTTCAGAATGGCTTTTGAAGACCTGCTGTTAGAAAATGGTCTTTTGATTATTCAGTTACTTATATTCCCATATCCTATTAACCAGGAGGGAAGAAGGCAAGAGGAGGAGGAGACGGGGGAGGAATAACAGGAAAGGGAGGAGGATGAAGGAGAAAGAAAAAAAGAAAGGGAGTAGGGAGAGAAAGGGGAGGGAGATAAAGAGTAAGGAGCTAGGAAAAGATACGAAGAAAAAGTAATAAACAGGAAAACAGGAGTAAGAAAAGAGAGAAGAAAAATGAAAAGACAAAGAATAAAAAATAGATCGAAGAAGCTATGATAGACACGAAACAGAGAGCCAGGAAGAGGAGACGATAGGAGGACGCGCCTGCGGTTCATAAAGTCCCCCAATTCCTCAAAACGGTAACTGTTTCTCCCTCATCGCTAGCTCCTCTACGCTCGCCACCCCGCTATTCGGCCTTCCTGTTGACGATCGCAACCACAGCTGCGCCGCCGACAGACTTTGCCGTGTCACCCCCGAATGGAGGAGAGCCCCGTGAGATGCAGGGGGCTGAGACTGGTTCTAGCTCTCGGTCTCTCTGTGTCCAGGCTATGGCTCTCGGTCTCTCAGTTCTAGTGTCTGGCTCTCGGTCTCTCAGTTCCAATCTCTGTCTCTCGGTCTCTCTGTGTCTAGTCTTTGTCTCTCGACCTCTGTTTTAATCTCTCTCTCTCTGGCTCTCTCTTTATCTTCTTCGCAGCATATCTGATTTGTTGAATTTGTTTGTTTCTTATTTTTTTCTTCTGGTTATATAATTATCACTATTGCAATTATTAATATATTTATTATCATTATTATTATCTTATCTTTACCTTAGTCTAATCCTTATGGCTGACCCACTGCCCTTGCTTGCTAGCTAACTGTTGCGTCACCGCAAAGTTATTCACGTTTGCTTGCAACACTACTACTCCGATTTTCTTTCTTGATTTTGCCAGATATTATAAATTATTATTCATTACAACAATTGCAATTATAGGAGTGATAATATTCTCAACGAGTGTATTGATCAATGATTTCGCACTAGGGAAATGTTCATGCTTATTTTTTTTCTTCTTCAAAACTTGGGAAATTGAACTCTTTGAACTCCGTGGGAGGCGTCTGATATATGCAACTGAGAAATGAGTTGCATGTTTTCCTTGTTTCATCGAGGATATGTGTCATGTGTCATTTTATTTGTTAGTTCTGTGCTTGTGTCTCTTTCTCTCTTTTTTTTCTCTCTCTTTTTCTCTTTCTCTCTCTCTCTCTTTCCCTCTCCCTCTCCCTCCTCTCTCTCATTACTTTTTCCTCTCTCTTTGAATTTAGGTTGATTCCGTAGACTCATGAAATGTTATCTATTCAAGATATTTACTGACAGAATCAGGGGTATCATAAGCGTATTATAACTTCTCATCATAAGCTATCATAATTGGTAATAAAAGGTTCTAATTCAATTTAATCGCTGAGCTTCCGGTCACGTTGGACGCCAATCAAAGATGTTTCGACACGGCAGCATGACATGTTAGAAAGAGTGAAAGAGTTGAATGAGAGAAGGTAATTTTTCAAAATAGGTGACCAAATGAATTGACGATTGAGTGACTGTTTTCTAAAGATCAATTTTGATTTTTTTTTTTCTTAATTAAGAGCAATTCGGTCGAAGGTATCGCAATTACAGCGTTGTTCATTTTTGGTTCAGTGTTGTTGCTGTCTCGTGGTGTGAGGTATCACGGCAAATTGGTGCAATGATCGCTTGCAATGCACTAGAACTCGAATTACATATAGAACGCCTAAACCTTGAGCTGAACAAAACCGTTATTCCATTACGCTGCTACATTTTCGTCTGGATATTTATACCAATCGACAGGGCAGTGCTACAAGTGTGATCATGTACCAGTAAGTGCTCTAGGGAAGTCTTACATCGCGCGACAGTGACGCGACAGAAAAACACCCGGTAGCACAGTGCCCCAGTGTCACGCGTGCACCTACAGGCCGTGAGAACACACATTTTGAGGAAAATGTTATGCCACGTGATTCTCTCTCTCTCTCTCTCTCTCCACACACACACACACACACACACACACACACACACACACACACACACACACACACACACACACACACACACACACACACACACACTGTACATATATACATACACACATACATATATATATATATATATATATATCTATATATGTATATATATTTATGTATATATATACATACATATATATATATATATATATATATATATATATATATATATATATATATCTATATATATATATATATATATATATTCATATATATATATTCATATATATGAAGAAAGGGACAGATAAATAGACATAGAGACAGACACGCACACCTACACATATGTAACCTCCCTCCTCTCTCCCTCCCTTCCTTTCCTCCTCCACCAGGAAGCACTGCAGATTCCGTCCAGCTTTCCCTCGTTGTCTCCCTATCTGGGGCTGATAAGAGAACCCAGGGAGCCACGCCCTCTGTCCCGTTAACGCCTGTTGACATCGGCCCTTCCCTCCTGGTACCTATTGGGTCGTCTTTTCTTTTCCTGTTTTTTTTTTGTTTTTTTTCGCTTTGGCTTTTTGTTTTGATTTGTCATGCCCGTTTCTTTGTAAGGCTCTGGCTTATGTTACATTCTTTTTCTTACTGTTGTTTGTCTGAGAAGCTGCGATAACACACTTTTTTTTAGGAAAACGTTGTTACTTGATTTCATCTCTCTCTCTCTCTCTCTCTCTCTCTCTCTCTCTCTCTCTCTCTCTCTCTCTCACACACACACACACTCTCTAACTCTGTTTCTGCCTTTCTCTCTCTCTCTACCTCTCCTCCCCTCCTCTCCCTCTCCTTTTCCACAGAACTTACCCTCCACTCCCTCCAAAAAAAAAAAAAGTAAACAAAACAACAATCAGAGCAGCTGCCACAGAAGAGTAGGAAGAAAAAGAGAAGGAAGAAGAAGAAGAAGAGAAGGAAGAGGAAGTGAGCCAATGGGTGGAGTGCCCCTCAGCGCTCAGCGAAGTGAAGAGACAGATAACAAGGAGAAAAACGGTAACGCGAGATAATGACTTGTCTACATAAACAGCGCATTGTTACACCCGCGGGCGTCATGGGATCGATGGTAATGGGTTTCCGATTCCTCGTTATAGAATTTATTTCGTTATGGTTGTTGTTGTTGTTGTGTTATGACTTAAAGAGGTCGTAGCGAGTCATTCTTTATGTATGTATTGTTTTGGTAAGGATGTTATAGAATTTATTTCGCTATGGTTGTTGTTGTTGTGTTATGACTTACAGAGGTCGTAGCGAGTCATTCTTTATGTATGTATTGTTTTGGTAAGGATGTTATAGAATTTATTTCGCTATGGTTGTTGTTGTTGTGTTATGACTTACAGAGGTCGTAGCGAGTCATTCTTTATGTATGTATTGTTTTTGGTAAGGATGTTACATGACCTTTTATAACAATGTTAGAAGTGTATCGCTTACGCGTTTCATTAAACTTGGTTTATTTTGTAATCATTCTTCTCTTTCAGTTGTCTTAATATCCGTACAAACTGTTATAATTTCCTGGAGAATCCACTAGCATGTTCTCTTATTATCATTCAACCATCTATTTGTACGAGGCACAAACTTCAAACATCACGGATTAATTCACTTACCTCGAGTGTGTACTCCACCCAGCTCCCTTTATCCTTATAAAAAAACTCGTAAACGCACAAGTACAAACGCCCATACAGGCATCTGCAGCCACAACAGATTGACAGTCGGGGGCAGTAAATGTTTGGGTCGGTTACAATAACAATACCATTCTCTCGTACTCCTTACCACAGGGGGGAAACCGTCCTTTCCAAGGTATGTGGTTTTAAGGAGGGAAAGGAATCGAAGGTGAACTGAATTGAAGATCCCCTATACAATACCCATACCTGAGTTGTGACTTTCGTTATATATATATATATATATATATATATATATATATATATATATATATATATATATATATATATATATATATGTGTGTGTGTGTGTGTGTGTATACATGTGTGTGTGTGTGTGTGCGTGTGTGTGTGTGTGCGTGTGCGTGTGCGTGTGTGCGTGTGCGTATGCGCGTGCGTGTGCGCCCCCTCCCCCTATACACACAATATTATCCTCTTCAGATTTATGGGTTTTGAAATTAGTCTAAACAATCTGCATACAACCTCGACATTCACAACGAACTCTGTCTTTTACATGTCAACAAGTCATACATCTTCTTAGTGATCAGGTCGCACAAACACATTATATCAACATGTTGCAAAAGTACCAAAATAAACGAGGGACATTCCTTGCTCTAAAGAGAGTCCTCAGAAGTGCCCCTCGCCCCAGATTGAAATTAAGTGCGAGTTTATGGTTCCCTCGTGGTTCTAGGGTGCATTGTAAAACGTAAACACAAAGTCTCTCGAGTGTACAGCGTTTGTTAGTGTGAATGCCTCGCTCCTTGAGGATGAGAAGGAATTTGTTGTCTGTCCTCGATGTCACTTTAGCTGTTATAGACACGTCTGTTGTTTGAATAGAAAGCAATGTACAGATTGTTCTATTCACAAGTCTTCGTAATTAACTGTTTAATTTTACCGCTTGAATATAAAGTAATGTACAAATTGATATATATATATATATATATATATATATATATATATATATATCTACATACATATGTATATATATACGTATATATATGTATATATACATACATACATGCATACATATATACCAGTCTGTCGTTCTTAACTGTTCATATTTGCCGCTTGAATACATAGCAATATAAATATCAAAGCAAGAATACTTCAACAAAAATGAAAACAAACAAACAAATCAATAACTATTTGAAGACGTGTCCACATTTCCCTGAAACTGATTTTCAATTTTATTCAGTCACCTGCAAATATTCTATCTCAACAAACATCTACACGTGAGGTTTTATAAATTCGCCTCATGAATTTGCTCGTATAAGTTGACGCCATCCATGGCCGTTACTGCTTGCTCGTGCCTAATTACGTCTTTTGCCTAACTGCCTCATCTAGTACAGCGGGCTGACGCAGCAGTGGTCAGCGGTCAGTGAATCGTAGCAGTGAATCAATCGTTTTGCGTCCTTGGCTGTGGTGTGTGACAAGATATTAAGATTAAGATAAGATTATGCGTGCCCGTGGGTACGTATAACTAAGCGTACGCACAGAGTCTGGGAAAGTAAATGAAACACAGCCATTTCTGCCGTCATGGACATTATAAGTCGGACCGCCCAACTTCCTATGTTTTTTCGCCTCGTGTCCTAACGGAAGTGTTTACGAGAGAACTATGTTTACGTTGAAGAAGAACTTGTATTTACTCGTCCAACTTTGTTTTTGCTTTTCATAGTGGCAAGTAAAATTTTGAGATGTATTTTGTTTTGTTAGAAATGTAATTTTGAATCAAAGACAGATAAATGTTAGGCCATGCGCTTCCGGTTATAGTATTTCTCCGACACTGGAATTCTGAAACAGTTAAAATACATAGGTAAAATTTTGATGTGGTATATATATATATGCATATATATATATATATATATATATATATATATATATATATATATATATATATATATATATATGTACATATACTTAAGAGGCGCCAGAACTCCGAAAAAATATAAGAAACACAAATCAACACCATAAATGACCACAAAATCACAAAAACTACAATACACAAAATCGTTTCCGGGATTTTTAACCCGCATTAAACACCTCCATATTTCGGATAAATCTCGAAGGTGTTGTCAGACAGGGGCTGACGACTCCAACTTGTAATTATCCCGAGCCACGTTTCCTCAAGGTCAGACCACCGGAGCCGCCGCTAACTACCTGCTCGCTCACCAGATGGCTCTGTGCCTCTGATAATTGGCGATAGGCAGTGCAGTTCACTTGAGGGTTACGAGTGTGGAAGGAGTTACGAGTGTGAATGGAATCTCCGTGTGGGAGTCCCGGAATTTGTGAATGGGATTTTGGTTTGTGTTGGAATTGGGTGTTTTGTTAAGTCAGCGAGAGATTCTTATTTGTATATAAAAAAACATTCATTATTATGTATGTCTTCATCCCCATGAGGAACACGGAGCATACTATCATTCTTCTAACTGTTTCTTCACCTTTATCAGGTATATGTCCGATGCTAAGATAAAGAAGTGAATAACGATAATATCATTGATGATGATGGCAATAATTAGAATAATAATCTAGTAAGAATGATGATTATAATAACAACGGTAATAATGATAATAAAAATGGTGATTATAATAACGGTAATAATGATAATAAAAATGATGATAATAACAACGGTAATAATGATAATAAACATCATCATCATCGCAGATATATGAATATATAGATAAGCATATAAGTAAAAAAATAAAAAACAACACGTATGCAAAGGGGCGTTAACCCAAGTGTCCGGAATCGGTAATCGGAGGCGCCAAAGCGGGCGACTGTCACTCCATTTCGTGGTTTCCGGCGAGCGGGCGGAGGGGGACACCACGAGGGATTTGGGGTGGGGTTGGGTTTGTGTGTGTGTGTGTGTGTCTGTGTGTGTGTGTGTGTGTGTGTGTGTGTGTGTGTGTACAGTATGTGTGTGTGTGTGTGTGTGTTTTTTTGTATGTGTGTGTTTGTGTGTCTGTCAGTCTGTGCCTGTTTGTTTGTGTATGTGTGTGTGTGTGTGTGTGTGTGTCATTGTATTTAAGTGTATTACTAATGTGATATTCGCATGATTCTTAATCCTTGAAATAGCATAGAGGAGGCACAAAAAAAGGAATAGACTGCAATATAAAGCAATGTAATCTCAGCAACCATTCCTCCCCCCTTGGATTACCCTCGAACTTGGCAACGTTGTTTCACGTGTCAAAACCGAGTCACGACTTACCTTGACCGTGTGACGTCAGCCCTGAATTTTGTTGGTAATAATTGCAACTAGGGAATTTTAGATTTCTTTTTGGCGTGGCGTATATATATTTTTTTTATCATCAAAGGTTGAATGGTATATTTCTATATGTATATATATATATATATATATATATATATATATATATATA
>NW_028234416.1:18238612-18241112 GCF_977035675.1 Penaeus japonicus | reverse complement strand
TGTCTTATGCTGTTTATTCTTGCATTTGTCTGTCTTTCTCGGTTGTCTCCCTTTGTTATTTCTCCATTTGTTTATCTCTCGATTTTTGGGCCATTCTAGCTGTCTCTGTTTCCTCTCTTGCAGTCTATCAGACCCTATCGCCTGTACTCCTATTTGTCTTTTTGTCTGTCTCTCTCTCTCTCTCTCTCTCTCTCTCTCTCTCTCTCTCTCTCTCTCTCTATCTCTCTCCTGTACCTCTCCCACCCACCCTTCTATCTCCATAATGCATTTCCTTCCGTTACAAACACCTTACTCTGCGAACAGGAACACTCCCAAAGGCTTTCACAAACACTTTCATTTCGCACCTTCACTTTCAGTGAATATTCGGGTCTTGACTTTCATCTCCTGATCTTGTTCTGTCTTGAACTCCTTTCCCTTCATGCACAGTTTATCGCTTTCTCTTCCTTTTCCTTCATCTGGTGTTCTCTTCCTCTGCCAAGAATTTCTTCGACTCGACTGATCATATATTTTCAGATTTATTTTTCTGAGAATTTTTAAGGTTATATGTATTTGTTCGAATGTTTTTTGTTTTATCTCTTGTTGTTGTCTTTCTCTGTCTCTCTATCTCTATCTCATGTCTATTTCCCGGTATTTTGAGTTCCGTTCTCCTTCCCTCTTTACATTCTCTGTGTGATTATTAGCCTCATTCTTTCATTTCCCTTTCGTCAAGGATAAAGTCCCAACAGAATTTCCTCACGCCCCTTCCTTCGATCCTTACAGGATATCCATTAATCGCAAGCTCTCCTTGGCAGATCCTTGGAACGTCATCCCAACAGACAGCATTGATAACCCTTACAATATTTCTTTTTCCCCTGCTATCTTCGTGCCAAATCTGTCTCTTCCTCTGTGACCCTTTGTGGAAAAATTTTGTTCGACTTCACACGGATGTGTTCATATGTACGTGCGCAGAAGTATACACTCACGCGTGAGAGAGAGAGGGAGAGGGAGAGGGAGAGGGAGAGGGAGAGGGAGAGGGAGAGGGAGAGGGAGAGGGAGAGGGAGAGGGAGAGGGAGAGGGAGAGGGAGAGGGAGAGAGAGAGAGAGAGAGAGAGAGAGAGAGAGAGAGAGAGAGAGAGAGGACGAAAGAGTTAGAAACAAACTAACAAACGATTGTCTTTCAACGCTCTTAAGTGTCATATCCCAATAGTAAGTACTATGAATCCAGTCACTACAAGCACGGAAAAAAACAAGCATCGTGGTGTCATGGCAACCATTCGCATAACATTCCGTGAGAAGTGACACCATGGCACCGTTGGCAGTATTGCCATAGTGTGCTCTATCGGGACAATGAAGAAGGGGGGAGGGGACCAAGGTAAGTGGGGGGAGGGTGGGGTATGAAGGGAGGGATCGTCTGTAAAGGAAATGATTGTGAAAAGTCAAGGGAATGATGTGGGAAGAGGAAAACGAGGGGTGGGGGGATAGGAGGGGGGGTGGGGAGTGGGAAGAGGAGAAGAAGGGGGAATGAGGTAGGAGGGATTAGGGGGAAGAGGTTATTTGAGGTATGAGGAAGATTTTAGATGTACTGATATGAGGAAGTACTTAGACGCTAGTATCTTTCGTTATTATCAATGTCATTAATGTTCTAATTATCATCATCAACGTTACTATCAGAATTGTTATTGTTATCATTATTATTATTATTATCATCATTATTTTATTATTTTTATTATCATGTTTACTATTATTATGATAATTACTTTTGTCATTATTATCGTTATCATTATTATCACTACCAGTATCATAATTATGATCATTATTATTAATTTTATCATTATTATTATTATCACTACCAGTATCATCATTATTATGATCATTATTATTAATATTATCATCATTATTATCATTATCTTTATCCTTATGATTATATGAATAATAATTATTAAAATTATCATCATTATTATCACTAGCATTAGCATTGCTATCATCATCCTCATTGCAATTATTATGATTTGCCTTATTATCATCATTATTATTATTACTATTACTAGGTTTACTATTATCATCATTACAATCATTTCTATCTTTACTACCATCCGTATAACTATTATAACTCCTATTGTTACTAACATTATCGTTAACATCAATATGATCATTAGTATGAAAATCATTTTTATTACTACTGATTCAAATAATGATATAATTCATAAAATAATAAGATTAGTAGCACTGACATCATACCAGGCTAAATAGAAATAACGGATCTTAAAATGCTCAGCTTAAGATAATAATAATAAAAAAAAAATAAATACAAATCCAACTCATTTTCAAGGCATTGAATGTGTACCCTCGATAAAACAGGAAGAATCGGGTACATCTATATAACGGTGTTGTGACCCAAGTTACAAGGTTGGTGTTTAGCAGTATAGCCTTTTGGGTGGAGTTTCGATGACTTATGACTTCAACCATAGCCTAGAAATAGCTTTGGATAAGAATCGCCCATTGTTAGAACCGCATTGGGTGA
>NW_028234416.1:18226112-18231112 GCF_977035675.1 Penaeus japonicus | reverse complement strand
TAAATTGTAGATAAAAGATATCAGAAATTTTTCACACGAAATTTCTGTCACTGCAAGCACACACTTGTCGAAAAAAATGAAAAGAGAGCAAGAGCAAATGCACTTTGCATGTTCGGCTATCATGCAACTGCAAAAAGAAACAGGTAATTTATAGTTGCCAAATTCCAACGTCATTTTTGTCCCATTATAAAAATATTCCCATTAACATCAACACTAATAAAAGTCCTTCAGCATTCTTCTTCCCCCATCGCTGTTGGTCTTTCGCGTTTTCGGAATTCATTAAGACAAAAGAAAAAAAGAATTAAAAAAATAAACAGAAAAAAATTGAACTTTACCGACGGACGTGATGCCGGGATGATGCTACAGTCATGGAACAGGTATGCCCAGAAGGAGCGTGCGGAGGGAGGTGGGTGGTAGGGGTGGTGGGGTGGGGGGAGAGGTAGATAGGGGGAAAGGGCAGGGGGCAAGGGGGGGGAGTAGAGAAGGAGGATGGTGGGTGGATGGGGAGGGGGGGGTTGGGGAAGAGAGGGAATGAGGGTAGCAGTTGGGGAGTATATAAAAGGGAGGGGTAGGGGAGGAGGAGGGGAAGGGGGGGAAGGGGAAAGAGGTAATCATACAAGTGTGGTGGGGTGAGGGCGAGGGCGAGGGCAAGCATAGGGCAAGAGGGAGCAAGTAGTGAACGCATGCAAGCTAAAGAGAGAGGTCAGTGGGGAACCAACACGTAGGCAATGAGAGCGTGGTGAGGGTGCGGGTGTGTAGAGGGGTGAGGCAAGGGAGGAGGGGAGGAGGAGGAATGGAACGAGGGAGGAGAGGAGAAGGAGAGGAGGAGGAGGAGGGGAGGGGGGCAAAGGAGGGACAGGGAGGAGGGGAGGAGGAGGAATGGAACGAGGGAGGAGAGGAGAAGGAAAGGAGGGGGGCAAGGGAGGGACAGGGAGGAGGAGAGGAGGAGGAGGGGAGCGATGGAGGAGAGGAGAGGGAGAGGAAGGGAGGGACAACGAGAAGGAGAAAAGGGAGCAAATGAAGAACAGAGAAGGGGCCAAGTGAGAGACAGGGAGGAGAAGGGGAGGGAGGAGAGAAGGAGAGGAAAGAAGAAACGAAGAAACAGGGGGCAAGGGAGGGAGGAGAGGAGAGGAGGGGCAAGTGAGAGGGGGGGAGGGGGGTTCCATGTGCGTCAATAACCCTGCGTGAAGGTCGTCCGGTCAGGCAGAAGTGGAACGACCTCTCAAGTCGTCCAGGTTATTATGTACACAGGCGGTGTTGTTGTTGTTTTTTCCCTCTTGTAGTCTTTGTTGTTTTTTGTTTTGTGTGTGTTTTTTTTTCTTTTTCTTTCTTTTTTTTGCTATTTTTGTTGTTATTTTTGGGTGCTTGTTATAGCTTTATTTTTTGTATGTTTATTAGTGTATGTTTTTTATGAATATTCTATTTCTGTATGTTGTTCTTGTTCTGTTTGACAAATGTAAAAAATATGAAGGTTATTGATGTTAAATGAAAGACGGGCAAGTTACGTAAGCAACAGTGAGATCAGCAACATCAACATCACCAATGCAACAAGAGCTGCAACGTCGAACTAAACCAACAACAATAAAGCAACTCATCACAAGAATGAAATAGAACAGAAAACATCGACATTGGAATAAACAACAACATCAACATAAACAAAAAACAAGAATTAAACAGTATAAAAAAACAAGCAAACAAGCAAACATAATAGCATCAGCATCAGTGGAATAACAAACAACAACAGTAACAACAATAGAAACACACACACAAAAAAAAAAAACATATAACATAAACACATAATAATAAAAAAAAACGTAGAACATAAACACAAAAAGATAAAAAACGATGATTCAGCTGTACTCTTTCAGAAACAGGATCTTTAGCGCAAATCCTAAGGGTATGAAGGATGAAAATATAGCGCATAGGATACTACCACTACGAGGGAAGGACAAATTGTCACCAATTTCACCCTCTTTTTTCGTATTATAATTCTGTTATTCATATTGTTTTCCAGATTGATTTGTTTATTGTGGCGTTTGATTGTTTTAATAAAATCATTTATACAAAACAAAACGAAAAAAAAATATTTGAAATTTTGAATCTTTGAACGTTAGGATGATTCAGTTTTGACTTTTTTTTTTAAACATTTTGTTGATATGAGTTTTAAGTTTTTTTTCAGTTTGACTAGTTTGATGATGATGATGAATAGTGACGAACATGATCATGATATAATAACGTTATGGTGATTCAATACGGAATTACAGTAATTTTTGTCCCTGGAAATAAGGGTGTTGATAAGATTGATCATAAAAGTAACGTCATTGATTATTCATATGGTGATAATAGGACTGTATTGATCGCAATTATGCAATATAAATGCTTAAATGTTTATATATTATTAAATTTTATGATATAATTTCCTGCTGTATACAATAGCTGTATTTGCTTTTATCTTTCACCGTTGTATCAGATAAACAATACACTTTTACCTCTTCATTTCTTCTGTTTTATTATCGTATTTTCAAGTCTTCTGCTTCTTTATTTTGGTATTTTTCTGTTTTTAAATTTTCACACATTTGTTTTGGTTGAGAACTTCCTTCACGTTTTCCCTTACGGCTCTTTCGTACGTTTTCTTTCTTCTCTTCTTTCTTTGTCTCTTCTCATATTCCCCTGATTATCGTTGTCAATTTAGTTATTGATTATTAATATTGTTGATTATCGTTATTAAAGTACAATTATTAAATCACTTATTGAAGTATAACACAAATAGATAATGATCATAATGATAATGATCCTAACAGAAATGATACTAATAGCAACAACAGTAATGATAATGATTACAATAACAACAATTACCATAACAGAAACACGGATAACACATCTTTACTCGAGAATGAGAAACATGCATCAAGAAAAAAGAAAAAGAATTAAAAGTTATAAAAAGGAATGTTCACCCTACCTGGCCGTGCGCATACCCGAAGCACGTATGGTCGGTCAGCACGGCTAGCTCCCTCCTCTTAACCTTTCTCGCAAGTGCGTTCTTGTTTACTGATATATCACATAGGTTCTGTAAAACATGCACACGTGACGCGGATGTCAGGTTAGTTTAGGGTGAACAAAGGGATTTTCTGTCGGGGAATTTGGCTTTTGTTTCTTTCTTTGAGTCGACCTTCGGGAAATGCAATTAGGATTTTTTTTCTCTCATTTGATCGGTAGGGTGTGTGTGTGTGTGAGCTCTGTTTTTTTTATTTTATTTTTTTCGCCATTATGTCTTTTGGACGTGTTGTCGCAAAAGGTATCTCATCTTTTTGAGTTGTGTATGCGTGTGTGAGGGTATTTCGCTCTCTCTTTGTCTCTCTCTCTTTCTTTTTGCTTCTGTCTCTTTCTCTCTCTATCTTTGTTTTTGCTTCTGTCTCTTTCTCTCTCTTTTTCATTTTCGTTTTTCCCCTATTTGTACTGCTGACTCTCTCTCTCTCTCTCTCTCAAACCAACAACAATAAATCTCTTTCTCTCTCTCTCTCTCTCTCTCTCTCTCTCTCTCTCTCTCTCTCTCTCTCTCTCTCTCTATATATATATATATATATATATATATATATATATATATACATATATATGTATATATATATCTTTCTCTTCTCTCTCTCTATTTTCCTCTGCCTCTCTCTCTCTCTCTCTCTCTCTCTCTCTCTCTCTCTATATATATATATATATATATATATATATATATATATATATATATATAAATATATATGTATATATATCTTTCTCTTCTCTCTCTCTATTTTCCTCTGCCTCTCTCTCTCTCTCTGTCTCTGTCTCTGTCTCTGTCTCTCTCTCTCCTCAGCGTTAAAAAGAATATACACCTGAACAATAACAAAGGCGCGTCATTTTGCTTTTAGATACGGGATACAAAACTCCTTGAGAATTCTTGAACGTGGTTATCAGCTACGTGCCGCTGGTTTGTCATGGCGCTACTCAACACGCATGCACACCCACAAACACCCACACACATGCACACCCACACTCCCACTCCCCCCTTCCCTCACACATACACAGATACAACCCCTCCCCCCTTTTTTCCCCTCGGAGACGCACGTACTACACGCGTACACGCAGACATATAAACACACACCTCCAGCTTCCGCGTTTCTTCGAGAATAACACGCCCATTCATACTGTAATCCCCTCTTTGTCTTTAGTGTTGACTGTACAGGCGACTTTGATTGGTGAGGGTACGTGTAGGTATGAGAAACTTTTTACTATAGTTTTCTGATACCAAGAAGGTAATGTAATTGTAACTAAAAAAAAAAAAAAAGGTTTTGATAGATACTTTTTGTGTACTTGTGAAATGGTTTTGATCTGAGCGTTTTTCTTTCCGTTAGATTTTATTTTTATGTTGTCGTTTTTTTTGTGTGTTCCATTCCCCTTTTGAACACTTGTGCACGGGCCGTAGTCCCTTTCCGTAGGCTACGTTTCTGCTTATGTCTGTGCAACCCACCCTTTTCAAGCGTCCGTCGCGACTGCTAAACACTTCTTAATTAACCATCATCCTTTTACAAATTTTCCCCTTCATTTAATCTAGAGTTCGTTTGATATTAATGTATTTTCGTATATAGATTTAACGGTACTTTCGCTCTCTCCTTGGCTCTCACGTGAAGGACAGATGCAGGTTCGTGCTTGGGTATTGAGACTATGACTTGCAGGACGTTTATAACGACGCGCGTCCAATCTTAACCACATTAACAGCCAGCAGGTTCAATGTCTTTTTTCCGCAACTTCTTTTCCCCTTTTTTTATCACGCTGAATTGCTTAGCCTCCGTCTCGCTGGAATTGCTTGTGCATGCCTCTGTTGACGGCAGCGCGTCCCGTGTCAAATATTTATGAATCTCGTAATGCTTGGGTCACTCACGCCTTTTCCCACATATCCACGGTTGAAGCTCCTCCAACAGTTACGTTTCTCATCCTTTGTGAAATGCCGGTGCGCTCGTCTTCCCACGTCA
>NW_028234416.1:18216112-18221112 GCF_977035675.1 Penaeus japonicus | reverse complement strand
GGACGCGGGCGATCCTTCTTCGAACGCATCCGAGCGGCGATGAAGAGATCCCGCTACTGTGTTGTTGCATGGTATTTGTTTCCCGTGTCATGTATCTTCTATGGTCGCGCTTTTGGGTTGAGTGGTTGTTACCGGTGAGCATCTTTGTATCTTCTTGTAGAATGCATTTTACTTGTCGTCTAACATAGCAATTGTGAGATTACTGAAAGAAAAAGAAGAAATGCATATGCACACACACACACACATGTATATATATATATATATATATATATATATATATATATATATATATATATATATATATATATATGTATATATATATATATATATATATACAGTATCAATGTACGCATGTGTGTTTTACTAGCATAGGATTCGTAATCTTACTGGAATATTGATAAGAAATATACATACAAACACACATATATTTGTACACAATATCTATGTGTGTTCATTTGTGTATATCATAGTATGTACAAATTTATATATTGCTAATATCAATGACATCACAATGATGGTGAAAAGTTGATTAAATTCCACGCATAGACAGCAAGCAACGGTATTCTTTTGTCTCCAGGAACCTGAAACAAATAGATAAAATGGACAGGCGCTAAAGGTGAGGCAGGATTGTGAACTGAAGGTAGTTTCAGATAAGGAATGAGGGATGGCGAATCAACGTCTGCAAACGAAAAGGGCGTTTGGAAGATAAAGAGACGGAAGTACAGCACTGTTGTCGTAAAGAGCGCTGGGTAGAGGGCGCCACTTTGGGAACACCGAGAGAAGGAGAGTTGGAAAGAGAAAAAGAACTATCGCCTTTTTGTCCGTATTTACGAAATGTCTTTAATATCACAGTATCAGGCTGACCAGCACCCGTACCGTTAGGAGCCTTAGTGCCTTATCACATCCCGAGAGTTTTACACGTCCGGGGATTAAACCTGTTTTGCCGCGCGTTCTTTAGCGTCACGTGTCATGGCTGCCGGGGCGTACGCGAGCGCGGGAAACGCAAAAGGTCGCGTTCATTATCTCGATCTTGCTTCCTTTGGCAAAAACTGGTTGCTTGTAGGCACCCCCCTCCCCCCTTCCCTCTTCCTCCTCCCTCTCCCTCCTTCAAAAAATATCAAACTTTGCGATAATTGCGGCTTGTTTACCGTCGTTATTGTTGTTAATACTTGCCATTTTAAGAACACGTATTTTGTTAGATATAGATTTTTTATGGTTTATCATGAAAAAACAAGAAAATGGATTCCCTCAATTATAATTACTCCGCTATACAACCAATCTATTACTTTTTGAAAAGACATCACGTTAGTGATCATAAAATCAAAACTTTTTTTTTTCTTTTTTTTTACTAGTAGGCAAGAAATTTGTCAATCCCAAATAGCATAGAAGTAACTGAAAGAGCTTGTTATATTCTTTTCTTCTTAAATGTAGACCCCTTTTCTCTGTTTCGAAAAAAAGGAAACCAGAAATAAATGACTTTCCAAACTAGAGAAAAAAAATAAAAGTAAATTTCTTTTTTCATTTTGCCCTGTTTAATTTCTAGACAATTTAAAATTGAAAACTGAAAATGCATATTAAGTGAAACTCATTCCTTTTGACCAAAGGACTGTGAACAATTTTGTCTTCATTAACTATTGTAGGTGGATTTAGTGTTATATAAACGAACATAAATGCTCTTCTTAAATTTACGATATTATGATCAATGTTTTGTTCATTAATTTACTAATATTGGGTTCTGGAAATCAGTTGATGGATTGATGTAAAATTAATAATTTTTGAATTTACTTATATATTTCTCCCTCCCTCTCTCTTTCTCTCTCTCTCTCTCTCTCTCTCTCTCTCTCTCTCTCTCTCTCTCTCTCTCTCTCTTTCCCTCACATTATCTCCCCCTCCCTCCCCTTCCCTCCCCCTTCAAAATAGCACCTCCTCTTAACATAACAGCACCTCCCACCTCCCTCCCTCGGGAAAAAGGACCGAATAATATTTCTCTCGGACTCTGCCTGCCAAGTTTCTGACACCCGCCTACGTGCTCGGTGACGCCATCCTGGGAAAAATTTAAGATGCCGTTCCATCTTTGCGGAGATACTTCCGGTCGAGGCTGGGTCATGGGGGGGGGTGAGGGGAAGGGGAGAAAGTTGGGGAGAGGGGACAGGGGTAGAAGGGGAGAGGGAGAGGGTTGGGGGGCATTAGGGGAGGGGTAGAGGATGGGGGTTGAGGGTAGGGTCAGGAGGGTGGAGGAGAAAGTAGGGGGCATGGGGAGAGGGGGAATGGAGAGAGGGGAGAGAAGAGGGAAAGGAAAGGAGCATGGGGGGAGGGGGAAAGGGAGGGAGGCATGAGGGATAGGGTAGGGAGGGGGAGAGGGAAGGATAGCTGGGGAAGAGGGTAGGTTGTATGAGAGGGTGTATGGGGGGGGGGTGTTATGGGGATACAGTAGGAGGGAGGAGGTGAATGGAGGAAGGAGGGAAGGGGGGGGGGGTAGTTATATGGGGGACGAGGGAGTGTGGAGATGAAGGAATTTAACATGAGGTAAAGATGATACCAATTTTAACTATGATGGTAATGATGGTAAGGACGATAGTGATTGCAATGACAGTGATAATGAAGACATTGAAGATGATGACAATGATGATGATAATGATGATAAAGAGGATGGTAGTAATGATTATTATTATTGTTATTTTTACCTTGGTTTTCATATATCCGTTATCATCATCAGTGTGTGTCGTTATTATATAAGTTTTGCTATTATAATTATGAATGTTGTTGTTTTTCTCACTATTATTATCATTGATGTCATGATTTGTATGATAATTATTATCATTATCCCTTTTATTTTCAATATCATTATCACTATTGTTGTTGTCATTATTATTATTATTATCATTATCATCATTATGCTCATTAACATTATCATTATTATTATTATCATTATTATTACTATCATTATTATTATTATTGTTATTATTGTTATTATTATTATTATAATCATTATTATCATAATTATTATCATTATTATTATTATTATTATTATTATTATTATTATTATTATTATTATTATTATTATCATAATTATTATCATTATTATTATTATTATTATTATTATTATTATTTTTTTTTTTATTATTATTATTATTATTAGTAGCAGCAGTAATATCATCACTTTCATTACTCTCTATTATGATTAGTATCAATTATTGATACTATCATATTTATCTTCCTCATCATCATTACTATTACTATTATCCCTGTTATTATTGTTATCATAATTATTATCATCATCTTTATTGTTATCAGTCATTATCGTTATCATTACCGTTATCATTATCGTTATCATTATCGTTATCATTATCGTTATCATTATCGTTATCATTATCGTTATCATTATCGTTATCATTATCGTTATCATTATCGTTATCATTATCATTATCGTCATCATTATCATTATCATCATCATTATCGTTATCATTATCATTATCGTCATCATTATCATTATCATTATCATCATCATTATCGTTATCATTATCATTATCGTTATCATTATCATTATCGTTATCATTATCATTATCGTTGTCATTATCATTATCGTTGTCATTATCATTATCGTTATCATTATCATTATCGTTATCTTTATCATTATCATCATTATTGTTATTATTATCATTTCTCTTATGATAATGATAGTGAATATGATGATGATGATGATGGTGATAATGACAATGACAATGACAATGACAATGATAATGATAATAATAATGATAATGATGATGATTATGACCATTATCATCATTACTATAGTTATCATTAGCAATAGTAATATTATGATTATTATCATTATAATTATTATTATCATTTTTATCATTAATATCATTAATATTAGTAATAGTAGTACCGACATTATTCCTGTTTATCTTCTTCTTATTCCTTTCATTGTTGTTATTTTTACAGTATTCAACTTTTTTTAGAGTTACAATCATTGTCATCATGATTAGGAAACATATTGTAGGAATAACTTACACCCAATAACG
The DNA here is from genome assembly GCF_977035675.1 of Penaeus japonicus. Taxonomy (NCBI): domain Eukaryota; kingdom Metazoa; phylum Arthropoda; class Malacostraca; order Decapoda; family Penaeidae; genus Penaeus; species Penaeus japonicus. Next base: position 18,217,087 of record NW_028234416.1, on the reverse strand, counting down.
TTCAACAATACTTTCAACAATAACTTTCAACATCTTTCAATAATTTTCAATATTCAACATTGACCTAATAATTCTTATTATCCTTTATTTCTATTTTTAGTAATTCCGTTATCCATTATCTCGATTACGACTAAAGCGTATCCAAAAAAAAAAAAAAAAAAAAAAAAAACATCGATATGGACATGACATCAATCATTCTATACAGTTAACCGCTCACATAAGCCTGGGAATTCCTTCGGCTATAATGAAGTTGGATGTTCTTTACACTAAAAGTTGTGCGCCCCTTCGCTCACATAAGCCTGGAAGTTCAATCAGCTGTAATGAAGTTAGAGGTTCTTTACACCAAGAGAAGTTGCGCGCCCCTCCCACTCTGCGTTTCATGGTGTCGGGCCGCGAGAACTCACCAGCTTCTCTCCTTTTGGTCAGTTGTGCTCGGTCAGTCGGGAGGGGAGGACGTGTGTGCGAGTGTGTGTCTCCCGTCTAACCCGGCCAAGTCTCGGTCCACACAAGAGCCTCCTTCCTCTCCGTCTGGTTAACCGAAGGCAGCGTGTGTAGTAGAATTGGATTTGTGCAATATGTGTCGTAGGATTATTGATGGAGGGGATCTTCGTTGCACTTCAGATACGAAGGAGTGCTTGGCGTTGTAGTTTCCGCTATCGGGAGCGTTTGGTGTGCTGTATACGGAAATGATAGAGGGTTCTATCCGTCCCCCATAGCGACGTTAAAAAAAACAAAACACGTGCAAGGTTAGGCTACCACGATATTTGCAAAGAGCACGCTGTCCGCTCGACTGGACCAGTTTTTTTTATGGGTGTGTGTGTGAACTTGAATGTAATTAGAACGTTTTAAGCCTTCGCTCGCTTTGACAGCTCAAAGCAGCGGCATCAGCAAAGCAATGAACCGAACGATTGGCTAGGGATTAAAGACACGCAAGTGAATCCAAATTATCGTCCCTGCGGAAGGGACTTCAACGCA
>NW_028234416.1:18206112-18208612 GCF_977035675.1 Penaeus japonicus | reverse complement strand
ATCGGCGCGTGCGAGTGATGCTTAGGAGTGACGAGACACATGGCGAGTGATATATTGGGCTTCTCGGGAGGCTGGAGAAAGAAGGCGGGGGGGGGGGGGAAGAAGATGTTTTGTTTTTAGTCCAAGTCAGGTATAAATCTCTAGAAGACTTTATTAGTTGGTATCGGTGCGGCAGGTGCTCTCTCTTTATTAGTTCAAGTTGCGGAAGTGGGTGTTTTGAGGACTGCGTTGCTTTGCGGTAACGGCTATTTTAACAGTGTTTATGGACGACTTCTCGCATAAATATTAGAACTGATTGAGGCGTTTAAGTAGCAGAGGGAAATGCTATATCGGGAAGGGGAAACGGTACTATGAGTAATTAAAATCTTTCTTGAGTTAGCTGATAGGTTATAATGCACGCGATTAACATCCCTATCGTTTTACAAGTATTTGACAAGTAATCCCACAGCTAGGATTATGAAGTAAAAAGGAGGTACAACGACATCGTAGCCGTATCAATTTCATCAAGAATCCTGCAAGAATCTCGTAGAATGCTATTCAAGCTCACTCGAAGGGATAACTAAACCAACCATGAAATGACACTTAAAAAAAAAGCTTAAACGGAACAGGATGTAAAATGCAAATCGCCTCAAAGCGGAAACAACGCCAATCGGAAGACCACGAGCCAACACGCCCACGAGCGCGCACAGGTAAAGCAATTAACCCGTTCCAAGTATGACGTCAGGATAAGGACACGCCGAGGTAGCCTTTCCGAAAACACACCCAAACCCGCAGGACTCGCAAAGGCTTCGAAAGTACATGGAAATAGCCAAGTCGACCACTGCCGGGTGGAAGGTGCGAGCGACTGCAGAGTTAGGAAGGGAGAGTCGGTTGCGCGCTCTCAAGGTCAATACCTTTTAAAATGTATTCCAATCGAGAGGGAAATTAGAGAAAAAGGATTAGTCGCGTGGGCGTTTTTACATAGCGACTTTTCATTAAGAGAGTTAAGCCTTTCAGGTCGTCTTTAGAAAGAGAAGTCGAGGGTCTGTTGTTAGTGATGATAGCGACATACACGTGGTGCCTTTTCCGGTCTGGCGAGCTTTGGTATTTGCCTATGAATGTTGACGGCGCGGCGTGTTTATATAAAAAAACTGCTGTTTTGCTTATTGGAACTTGCCTGTTGCTATGCTTCATTTGCTTCTGAGAACGATTTGTCTTAACATGATGCATTTATAGGTGTAGCATTAATGATACAAGCTTTCCAGTGAGCATTTCTTTGCGCATAACACCAGACAAGAAACGCAAATGAAATGCTCCTAAAAACGGAGGAACAAGTCAGGTTTAAGCCATTAGATAATCAGAGAAATTCTTTGGCCTTTATGTAATGATAATTTTTATAGCCTCCGTAGTTGTCATTTTCAAGAATTTGATGTAAAAAAAAAAGATATTTTTCTGCTTACGAAACGTTAGGTTCTTGCTCCGGGAGTGACAAGGAATTTCGTGATCTTGTACAAGACATATAATTAAGTGGCGTTTCGTAACAATGAAATAAGGGGTGTGGAAGGGGGGGAGGAGAAACATTGTATATAAAAGCATATTGTCCTCTTTTTCGCCATGGCTACTCACCGATATCGTGTCCCCAATTAACGGGAAAGAATGATTATATATGACAATAAGATATTGTGTTGTTGCATTGCCATGTTATCTTCGCTCGTGTTTTTGTCATGCCTTTGTTATTCTCTGTCTGTCTGTCTCTCTCTCTCTCCCTCTGTCTGTCTGTCTGTCTGTCTCTCTGTCTGTCTTTCTCTCACTCTCTCTCTCCCTCTGTCTGTCACTCTCTGTCTGTCTGTCTGTCACTCTCTCTCTCTCTCTCTCTCTCTCTCTCTCTCTCTCTCTCTCTCTCTCTCTCTCTCTCTCTCTCTCTCTCTCTCTCTCTCTCTCTCTCTCTCTCTCTCTCTCTCTCTCTCTCTCTTCTCCTCCTCCTCCTCCTCCTTCTCCATAATCCGCATCGTCATCATCACCATCATCTTCTTCTTCTTTTCTTCTTCCTATTCTTCTACGTTGTCATAATTTTCTTACTTTTGTTTTTCTTCTTATTTTTATTATTTTCATTATCATTTTTATTGTTACCATTATTATTACTATTGTTATTATCATTATTATCATTATCATTAGTATTATTACTATTATTGTTATTATTATCATTACTATCATCATCATCATCATCATCATCACCACTACCACCACCACCACCACCATCATCATCATCATCACCACCACCACCAGCATCATCATCATCATCATCATTATCATCATCATCATCACCATCACATCAATATCATCATGATCATCATTATCATTGTCATTACCATTGTTATCAATTCCATTATCATTATTTTATTCCAAATGTTCATTATGACGATAATAATAGTAAATGTTATTAATAAGCTGATGATTTTCAATGCTATTTATTTATATTTTTCTACATTTATTAAACTACGTTACCATTACAGACTATTTT
>NW_028234416.1:18198612-18201112 GCF_977035675.1 Penaeus japonicus | reverse complement strand
ATCATCACCCTTTTCCGTCTTCATCACCATTATTATAACATCATTATTGCTATCATTATCATTATCGCCGTCATTATCATCATCAGCATCATCACCATCATTGTCATCATCTTCGTCATCATCATCATTATTATCCTCCACTTCCGCGTCATTTTCATCACCACCGCCATCATCGTCTCCATCACCATTATCATTTTCACTCATCATCACTTTCGAGACAGCTCTCATCTTCACATGACCATCATCGCCATCATCTTCTGAATTTACCTCGACACAATTCAGTCTACCTTAACCCCTCTCCCTATTTCCCCTCCCTCTATCATCCCTCCTCCTCCCTTCCTCCCCTATCACCCTTCCCCCTTCTCTTCCTCCCCCTATCATCCCTCCCCCTATCATCCCTCTTCCCTCCTCCTCCCACATCCCTACCTCCTCCCCCCACCTCTTCCTCCCCCTTCCTCCTCCCACACCCCTACCTCCTCCCCGCTCCTCTTCCTCCCCCTTCCTCCTCCCACGCCCCTACCTCCTCCCCCCACCTCTTCCCCCCCCTTCCTCCTCCCACACCCCTACCTCCTCCCCGCTCCTCTTCCTCCCCCTTCCTCCTCCAACACCCCTACCTCTTCCCCCCCTCCTCCCACCCCTTCCCCAACCACCCACCCACGTCTCCCAATCTCTCTTCTCATAATATACACATTAAAAAAAAAAACCAACCCTCTAAAGTAATGATTATCACCCTCTCTCGAACGGATAATGATTAGGCGGTGATTAGAACCCCTTTCCCCCCACTCCCCCCCACCCCCCACCCCCACCCCCACCTCAGCTAATCTCCGACCGCGATGGTCACGTAAGGAAGTGTCGCTGCGGTGACATTGGCTTCTACGCTGCGGCGGTGGAGGTCGCTTTTCGCCTCGTGTCGTCGTTTTGTTGTTGTTGTTGTTTTTTGGTCTCGGTGTTTTGATTTTTGTGTTGTGTTTCTCTTTCGAAAGGGGGGGAGTTGTTTGTTTGTTTTGTCTGTCTCTTTTTTTTTTCTATCGGTTTCTTTTTCTTGTTTTTTCTGTCTCTGATTCTCTCTCTCTCTCTCTCTCTCTCTTTCCTTCTTTCTATCTATCTCCCTCTCTCTCTCCCAACCTTTCTTCCATTTCTTCTTTCCCTTCGTTTCTTCCTCTCTCCCCCACCCCCACCCGACCTCCCCTCCCCCCTGCCACCGCAAACCTTCATGGCGGTCGATGTAATTGGTTATTAATCCATCCAACAAAGATGTCTCCGCTTATAAATTTTATATACATGACTTGGGAAGGACTTTGTGCTTATGTACACACACACACACACACACACACACACACACACACACACACACACACACACACACACACACACACACACACACACACACACACACACACACACACATATATATAAATGTATATATATACATGTATATATGTATATATACATGTATATATGTATATATACATGTATATATGTATATATGTATATATATATATATACATATATAAGAGAGAGAGAGAGAAAAAGAGAAGAGAGAGAGAGAGAGAGAGAGAGAGAAGAGAAGAGAGAGAGGAGAGAAGAGAAGGGAAGAGAGGAGAGAGAGAAAGAGAGAGAGAGAGAGAGAGAGAGAGAGAGAGAAGAGAGAGAAGAGAGAGAGAGAGAGAGAGAGAGAGGAGAGAGAGAAAGAGAGAGAGAGAGAGAGAGAGAGAGAGAGAGAAGAGAGAGAGAGAGAGAGAGAAAGAGAGAGAGAGTAAGAAGAGAGAAGAGAAAAGAGAGAGAGAAAGAGGGGAGAGAGGAGAGAGAGAGAGAGAGAGAGAGAGAAGAGAGAGAGAGAGAGAGAGAGAGAGAAGAGAGAAGAGAGAGAGAGAGAAAGAAAGAGAGAGAGAGAGAGAGAGAGAGAGAGAGAGAGAGAGAGAGAGAGAGAGAGAGAGAGAGAGAGATGTATATATAGACATATATGTGTGTGCGTGTATATGTATATATATATATATATATATATATATATATATATATATATATATATATATATATATATATATATTAATATATACACTGTATACGGTTATGTATATATATGTATATATATATGTATGTATGTATGTATGTTTGGATATATTTTTTTATCAATGTATGAATATATTTGCATATACAAAGCTATATGTATGTTTATTCATATACATACATATATATCTATATTATATATATATATATATATATATATATATATATATATATATATATATATATATATTTACATAAATATATATACACATGTATATGTGTGGATATATAAATATATATATATATATATATATTTATATATATATATTTATTTATTTATAATCCTAAGCATTAAGCAAGAATGGTTATGTTACATTAAATTAGAGCAAAACAGATTGACCGCTGAGGTTGCTTTTTCATCTCGACCGCAAAGTATATAATAACAAATTGAATACATTCCAGTCATAAAATCGGTGACAAAGCGATCTCTTTT
>NW_028234416.1:18178612-18191112 GCF_977035675.1 Penaeus japonicus | reverse complement strand
TAACTATTACTATTACTTTAACTGATCGTATCATCCTTATTGTTATCATCATTATCATCATCATTATTATTATTGTGTAATGTTCTTTACATGCAAACTATTTCCATCATCCCTGCTGTCAGTGCTGATGCTGTCTAATTGCAGATCCTATATTTGGAGTTTCCTTTTTTGTTATCTTTTCCCAAGACATTTCCTTTCTCGTGCGTCTCACCCTTGGTCATTTCTCGGAATTTCGTCTGGATGAGAAGATGGAGAGGGGGAGGGGGGAGGGGTAGGCAAGGGGCGGGGGATGGGGAAGAGGGGAGGTAAGGGTTATGGAGGTGCTTCACTTGATTTATTACTTAAGATGTTTTTGGTTCGTGTATCAAATCTCGAATCTTGAAAATAAAATAGAAATTGATATGTAACGAAGTTTGCAATCTGTCTTGATAATGGATAATGATATTCAACTTAAGTTAACAATTATTATCCTGCATGAGTAACATAATACTTCTCATTAATATTCAACTTCTCTTCCTCCCATAACTCTTTTTTTCCTTTCCTCTATTTATTCCATCCATTCGCTTATTTACTTATCAATGATTTCTCTTCCTCCCGCAGCCACGTTGATAACACAGAGCTGGCAGTCAAGGACGTGCTGTTGCAAGAACTGATGAGCTTGGAACCTGTTGCATTCCAGAAAGTAGCGGTGGATATCGACTCTTTTAGAATTGCTCGTAAGTGCTAATTCCCCGAGTGATTTTAACGACGATAAGCTGTTAATTACCACCATTTTTATATCCAGTTAATGGCAATGTTAATGACAAATATGTGTTCTGTTTAATGTAGGAATGTCTTGTTCTGTAAAAGTATGTGATTCGTGGACTTGTAAGACGTTATTGAGTGTGTTAAACTCTGCGGTTGTACTACCCCTTGTTTCATCTACAATATTTTAAACTTGCTGTCTTTTTTCATAGGTGAAGAGGTTTTATTGATAAATCATTAAAAGAAGGAAAAAATCTCATCGTATATCGATTCTAACATCTATATATGTAAAGGTAAAAAGAAAGAGATATATAAAGAGTAAGAAAAAAATCTTAAACCGGATAATCTCACGAAGTTTGAGCAAGTCGTCCCCTCCGCCTAAACCCTATCTAAACTTCACAGGAGAGAGTAATATCACTCGGACGGAAACAGCAGCTTCCTCTGCACCCCAGGAAGAGGAAGAAGTCCAGGTGATTAAGGTCGAAGGAACACAAGAATCTCCCGGAGGATCTATCGTGATCAAGAAACCCTCTGGCGGCGCGGATCGCTCTCAGCAGGTACCTTTTTTTTATTCTTTTTTATTTATTTATTTTTTATTTTCTTATTCTTTTATTTTTTATCATTCATTCTTATTCTTATTCTTATTATTTTTTTTTAAGGCGGATGATTAGTGTGTTTGAGGTTTGCCTGTCTGAGCTTCGTTAGTAAGGCTTGGGTTGAGAGGGAAGGTGTTTGAGTTTTGTTTGCTTTGAGGTCTGTCAGGGTGGTTGATTCTGTTTTTCTTGAATTAATGTCATGGAAAATTATGTCAAGTTATACCTGTGTTAGGTTAATGTCTTATGTCCTTAAGGCTTAATAACAAGATGAAGGGTTATTGAATTGGTTCTCGTGTATTGTTTGTGATCGTTCCATCCAGCGACAGTGTTATTAGAATATGGAATATGTAATCGTATCTTTATCGTGTAAAAGTAATTCAATCTAACTGATATTCGTTACTCTTGGCATCACTCTTATTTTCATATTGTTTTCCATATGTTTTGTCCCTATTTCCATCAGCATTTTTTTCCTTCCCGCATTAATCTTTCTTCCCTTCTGCCAGGACGACGCCGGCGGGGAGAGCAGCACCGTGGCCAACCTGATCTACCAGTTCGGCGCGTGGCGGCCCGTCAACCCCTACAACCTCAGGCCGTCCTCGCCCGACCCCGCAGCCGTCACTCAGCCGAGTCCGCCCTTGCTCCCCACCCGCGCCCCCGGCCGCCCCTTCGTCATCCCTTCCCAGAGGCCAGTGCGCCCCTCGGGACCACCGGAGAGGGTCAGGGTCGGCACTCCTCCACATCGCACGACTAAGAGAACTACGACCAGTAGTACTACGACTACGGCTTCTACTACTACTACCACTACTACTACGACTCCTCCTCCTCCTCCTCCCACTACTACGACCACCACGACTACAACTACACCAGCTACAACTACTACTACAACCACCACGACGACCACAACCACAACGACTCCTCGACCAACGACGACTGCAAGCACGATCGCGTTGCAGTTCAACAATCGGTTCGGAATACCCTTGGAGGATCTGGGCTCAAAGGAGAACAAGATGACGACGAAGAGGAACCCGTCGAGGGATGACCTCCAGGCTATCCTGGCTGACCTGATGTTCTTCACGACTCCTCGACCTCGTCCTCGACCTCGTCCCCGGCCTCAGCCTCGTCCTCAGCCTCCCCTTCGAGTCCCCGACGAAGTTACAATCTTCTCGAGGCCGAACTTTAACGCAAGACCCACCTCCACGGAACCTCCACCGAACCGAACCCCGAGCTCAGCGGAACACCTGATCACATTCCAGGACATCTTGGAAGGAAATTGGAGACGCCCTTCCATCTCGCATCCTTCGTCGGGAAGCCACACGGCCACGACCGCCTCCCACCAGACGCCAGGAGTGCCCCAGGTCACGTCCTACACCGGGGTGAGAGAACCGCAGCCTCCAAAACCACCTAAGGATTTCAGGTTCCCTCTGGATAGGTTCCGATATCCTAGCACCTCGTATGCCGAGACATCCACTCCTCCTGCCACTGAAGCCACTGCGGCGCCATCGTCATTCAGTATTTGGGATTTCCTCACGACCAGGAAGCCTCTGATTCTGAACACAGAGGTGGTAACGTCAACGAGTATCGATATCCAGTATGGCTCAACGTCCCCGGACCAAGGATCAACACAGTATGGTCCAGTGTACAGACCGACGAGCGAGCTGGCCCCAGTCTACAGACCTGTCATCGACAATGGACCAATCTACAGACCTGATCAAGGGACCACAGACGAGTATGGCCCGGTGTATCGACCTAGCAGCGAACCAGCACCTTTAAGAGAGTTCTCCGGAGACCAGAATTACCTGACGGTCCCAGTGATATCAGGTAGTAACGTCCGCTACATTACTGTAAATAAGACACGTACGAACTACCCTAACGTCGTTATCGTCAACCTTCAGACGACTCCCGAGGCAGAGACGACGACTCCCCAGACATCCTCTCGGGGTGACGGCAGGAGGTTCAACACCAAATTCCTGGAGGACATTTTCCAGATTGTACTCAGGAACACGAATTACCGCGGCATAGACGGAGCTACTCATTTTAGCAATTCTGGCTTCTCAAACAGAAGAGGAAAACCTATTGACCTCGACATACCGGACTCGCCTGCGCCCTTGTTGGACGAGGAAACCAACGAATCTCTCTCCCTTTGGTCCGTTTTGAGGAATCTGAGCCAGGTGTACCTTTCCGATCCCGCCATCATCCAGCAGCTGCAAGATTTCGAAAAGGCAGCAACAGAAAAAGCAAACGGAGACACAACAACTGCGCCACCATCACAACCCACTCCGCAAGACCAAACAACAACACCCAACTTGACTCCGTTTTTCCAGCATTTAAGAGGCTCTCAAAGGCCCTTCCTGAAGAATTCCAACGTCGTGGCAAGTCAACAAGTCCCCGATTACGCTTACATTCCTTTGCATGGCGACTCAAACACGTCAGGAACTAGCGATGCGGCGACGGATGACGATAAGAACGCTGCCCATGTTTTGAACTACACCCTTCAATACATCACACCTCGTCCGTCATCGGGTGTCACTTATCCAATGGATTCGACACCCCGTCCCTTTAGTTACACCTCATCACCTTTCACTACCTTGTTCATGACTGGCATTGGAGGCAAGAGCTCGGGCAGCCCGCAGGTCATCAGCGTGTCGAGCCGTTCCCCCGTTATAACGTCTGACAGCTCCTCGACAACGAACTCCCCGATCCACACATTCGTCCTCAAGGAAGGCCAGAGCATGGAGGAACTGCTGCAGGAGATCTTCGACACTATATCGCTGGAGGAAGAGAACGAGACTTTCCCCTCCACCGACGCCCCGAGTTCAGACGTCGAAACGACCACACAGGATTTCGAAACGACGTATCAGACCACCCGCGAGACGGAGAGTCGAGACAGCGTCTTGGAATCCATCAACAGGATCCTTCAACAGCACCTCGAGAAGATGAACAACCAGTCGAAGGACTCATCCCAAGAGCAGACGAGGTCCACTGAACCGTCGACGGCGCCTAACACTACGTCCCCGCCCCGAAACCTGACCAAACCGCACCAGGGCATCGACCCCATCCACGACCTCTTCCCCGTCATGACCCGCCCCATGAACTTCATCCGAACCACCACGCCCGAGCCTTACGAAATCCTGGACGACGGCGACAACGAGATTAAGACGACGGTCGTGGGAGACGGCATGGGCTCCACGGAGGAGGTCAGGACGGAGACGTCGATAGACGTGTCCTACAGTGTCCACTCCGCCACCACCGAGATCGCGCTCATCAGCAATGACACAGTGCAAGGTTTGTTTGTGCCGAGATGTATTACTTTATGACTTCTAGGGGCCCTTGAATGTCTTTAATGATATATCCATTTTTTTTTGTTATTTGTCGTTTACTCGCTCCGTTTTATTCTTTATCCAAGTTTCACTAAATTTTACTGATTTCTGTTTCTGTTTATTTCTACATTAGTATAATCAACTGATTCTTTATTAGCAATTACCCAGTTCAGTTCCTCTGGCCACCGCTGCAACCCCGTTTCAAGTGCTCGACCCTCCTCTCCCCCCCACAGCCTGCCAGAGCAAGTCCCAGTTCCGGTGCAGGTCGGGCGAGTGCATCGCGGAGTCTTCGCGATGCAACCTGATCCAGGACTGCCGCGACAGCTCCGACGAGCGCGACTGCTCCTGCGCCGACTTCCTCAAGAGCAAGTTCCTCACTCGGAAGATCTGCGACGGCATCGTGGACTGTTGGGACCACTCCGACGAGTCCAACTGCGGTGAGGCGATCATTTTATCACACACACGCACACGCACACGCACACTGAACAGACAAAACAAAATATATATAAATGATTTCTCCCTCTCCCTCCCATCCTCTCCCTCTCCCTCTCCCTTTCCCTCTCCCTTTCCCTCTCCCTTTCCCTCTCCCTTTCCCTTTCCCTTTCCCTCTCCCTTTCCCTTTCCCTTCCCTCTCCCTCCTTCCCTCTCCCTCTCCCTCTCCCTCTCCCTCTCCCTCTCCCTCTCCCTCTCCCTTTCCCTTTCCCTCTCCTCTCCCTCTCGCTCTCCCCCCTTCCTCTCCTTCTCCCTCTCCCTCTCCCTCTCCCTCTCCCTCTCCCTCTCCCTCTCCCTCTCCCTCTCCCTCTCCCTCTCTTTCGCCATCTCCCTTGCTCTCTCCCTCATACTTTCTCTTTCCTTCGACCTTGCCCACGCTCACACCACCAACCACCACCCTTACCCCCCTCAACCAAGCAACTCACACCCCAATTCTATCTCTCTCTCTGTCTCTCCCCTCAGAGTGGTGCAAGCCCGGCCAGTTCATCTGTCCGGGGACGACCCAGTGCATAGAGCAGAGTCAAGTCTGCGACGGCAACACGGACTGCAAAGACGGCGACGACGAGAGGACCTGTGTTACTATCGCGCCCGACGTCCCCGCTGCCAACTCTCTCGATTACCATGGCGAAGGTAGGGGGGCGTGTTCCGTGTTGTTTGTTGTTGGATGTGTGTGTTGTTGATTTTGGGTTGTTTTGGGTTGTTTGTTTCGTTTTTGTTGTTGTGTATAGGGATGTTTGTTCTTTTTTTATTTTGAAGTATATGTGCAGAGGGAGATGAGAGAAATTAGTTCATTGTGTCTTGTTCTTAAAATTCTGATGCAATTTCCATCCAGAAAGGCATGTAGGAAAATACGTCAGTATAAATATGCAAGAAAATACGGTATGTGAAATATTTATTTTCCTTGTCGGATAATATAGATACATTTCGTTTTTCTCGCGCAGGGTACCTGATGGTGCGGAAACATGGCGTCTGGGGGAAGCTTTGCCTTGACAACTTCGAGCAAGTGACGTCTCGAGCTTCGGATGCCTGGACCGTGTCGGATTTAGGCCAGGCTGTGTGCAAGACCCTCACTTTCAGGTATTTGAGTTTATGTCAAAATGACTGTAGTTATGGGTGGATCCATCCTAGCAAGTTTATATAAGATATTCATTGTGCTACCGGGAATATCTTAGATGGAAGTGCGTTCACATTTAAGGCTTTATGATATGATAAGATGATGAAAGTTGTCTTTAGAGTCCGTAATTTTCAAATTCACTCCAGTTAGTTATTTTGAGATCTTCGTGTATTACCTAAGATAAGATTAGACTATAGCGTATTAATTTGTAACTTAAATTCAATTTCATTCAGTGCTTGGAAACTTTCGCACTGATCTAAAGCACTAAGAGAGTACAAGCCTCATTGACTTACTTCCCCCTCACAGCAACTTCAGCAGAGTGGAGCGCCACCCGGACACGACCCTCGTCAAGCGCTCAAGACCTAACATCCCTTCGAGGTACCACTCGATCCTCTCGCCCCCTCCTTCTGCCGCTCCTTCGCCCGTCTACTACGAAATCAACGTCTCTGACGAAGGATTCCTGCCTAATCGTGGCCGCTCTGTGCCCGAGGACAGCGCCTCGGCGACTGACCTCACTCTTTCGTTGGATTTCGAGAAGACGACTTGCCCGAGGAAGGACGTGGTCAAGGTCTCTTGCGAAGGACTACAGTGCGGGATGCGTCCGCGCGCAGTGCATCATCGCGCCAGGTGGGTTTTGTGGGAGTCCCTGACTCTAACGGTTTGTGGATGGTAGACGCTTGTGCGGCTCTCTGTATGGCGAGACGGAAGGGGCTTTGGACACTACTGTTGACACTGGACACAGAAGGGACTTTGGACACTGGTGGTGAGACTGGACACAGAAGGGGCTTTGGACATTGGTGTTGAGACTGACATAGAAGGGGCGTTGACACTGGACACTGTCTATGACCGAGGCAGGGGGGGAAAGGGAGTACTTATGTTGTTAACTCGGGGCTCTGAAACACGTTTGTTATTGTCTGTGACGTTTAGACAGGGGGATTTTTAGGTACGGTGGTTATCATTGACCAAGAGGGAGGACGGGGATAAAAAGATTCGTGATATCGTCTGTGACTTCGATACCTCTAAGACAGGAGAATATGTGAAGATACAAAATACATCTCACAACTACGAAACGACGAAGACAATTCTGATAGTGTGACTTGGACTCTCTTGTGTTATCTTTCTCACCTCAGTAGATATAAATCAGTAAAATTAGCCAGCTTATCTAGTGCTGCATTTCCATATCAAAGAGTCATAACAACAATAAAAAAAGTAAAAAAATAAACCACCTCCTTAAAGATAACATTGATAAATCCCCCCCTTTTCGGTCCCTCTAAAACAACCCAATTTTAAACCATTTAACTTTTTAGAAACCATTTTTTTCGTGGCCTTTCTTCAGGTCGACCTTCCTTTGTTCTGTACCTTCTTCAATCATATTAACTTTGCAGGTATTACAGGAGCGGAAGGCGCCGACAAGCGCGGTAGGTAGCACCGCGCAACCCGCTCTAGAACTGCTTTTAACCTAACCTGTGTCTTGCGGCCATTTTAGAGATATTTCTGAATGATGTCTGTTTTTTGTTTACGGTTTTTGCGTGTATCTATATTTTCCAATTTATTTTATTTTATGGGTTTTATGTCTGACTCATATTATATCTAACTCGAGTCGCGTTTATTAGTTATTTGTATTTGCATTTCGTCCATGGGTTTTTTAAGACTTTCTATCTATTAATTTATTCTTATTTGTTTATATTTATTCGTTTTGTGTGTCGCCCTTGCGATTATGATTTTGATTATTTACATTATTATTATCATTATTTTTACTATTTTTATTATCATATTTTTTCATGTCTTGTAATGTTACTGTTTTCCGAATGTTGTGTCATTGTGTTTATATTCCGGCATATAGTGATTTTTTTTTATATATTCATTTTTTCATGGATAGATATGGTTTAGTCAAAAGTGATTGTCTGTTATTTACAATGCTTTTACATGATCCTTAAAAAACAAAAATCTAGAATAGTATCCCTTATATTATGTATTTTTTATATTCATATTAAATTCTAAAATCTCCCCTCTTATAGATATTCTTCAAATTTCATAATTAAGATCGGTTATCATTTCCATCAATGTAATGATTAACTTAACCCTGTGTGGAGGAGAGATAGCTATAATCTAGTAATTATCAACCTATTTTGTGTCTCGTATATATATTTTTTCACATTGATACACAGTTTCATAATTTTTTTATTTATCTTCGTGAGGTTTTGACAGTTTTATTTATTCACCGCGATATTTTTTACCTTTTTTTTACCTATAAAATATCATATCCATTATTACTTTGATAGGGCAAGGAGAGGATGACCTTCTGATATCTATGGATTGTGATGATGGGGATCGTAACACTTTCTTCCGTTGCTGCTTTTTAAATCATTAATGTGGAATCTCTAATATACAGCGATTAAAAACCTGCTCATTATAACCATGCTATGCTGCTTCTTTTTAAAATCCGTGTCTTGCTTTGTAAAATTATGACGCCAGTTTCTTTCTACTTTCTTTTTCTTTTTTTCGAGATTTGATTTTTCCCTTTTTTATTCATTCCCTTTTTTTTCTTTTTTCTTTCTTTTTCGTTCTCCTTCTTCATTTCTTTTCTTTACTTTCTCTTAATTTTTTTTATCATTAAATCTCTTCATTTGTTTAATTCTCGTCCTTTCTCTCTCTTTCATTCATTCATTCCTTATGTTTCTTTCTATTTCTATTTAATCTTAATTCCTTCATTTTTGTACTTTTTCATTCTTCTCTCTCTCTGCAGGCAAATGATATAATCGGTGGTATATGTATGCGCCTGAACATTTTACATATTATTGCTAACTAATGCTTTTTGTGATGTTGCTTTCTGTCTAATCCTTTTATTTCACAGAATGTTTTTGGGCACAGCATGTGCATAGACTTTTTAAAAAATGATTTATGGTCGTCTGTTCATAACAGCGTTAACATTACTACTCAATGATATATATTTTTTTGATATAATAAGAAAAGCAAATAGTGGATTAAGAGGAGATGGTAAATAAATAGATTGATAAAAACTGAAATAGATAAAAAGGTACAATATGTATAAAGACATAAACGAAATAGTCATAAAAATATGTAAGATAAGATAATAAAGAATACAAAAAGATAAGACAAACAAAAGATAAAACAAAAATAAGATAAAACAACAAAAAATCCTCCACATCCAGCCAACAGTAGCAACACGACCTACCATGACCCTCTGCCAACAGAATCGTAGGTGGCAGCAACAGCGGGCCGGGATCTTGGCCCTGGCACGCGGCACTGTATAAGGAGGGAGAGTACCAGTGCGGGGCGACGCTCATCAACGACCGCTGGCTCATCTCCGCCGGACATTGCTTCTACAGGTGAGGCTGTGATCTTCTTTGGGTTTTTTCGTTCGTTCGTTATTTGGATTTTTATTTTCGTTTGTGTTGTTTTGGACTGTTATTTGTGTGGGTTTCGTTTTTTTTTTTTATTGAGTTTTTTTTTATTGTTTGTTTGTTCTTGATGGGGAGTTAAAGAGGGTTCATGTTTGTTTGTTTGTGTATGCGTATATTCTTTATTCAGTGTTGAGATTTCTTTCGATGAGGGGGAAGTATTCATAAAAGTAATAAAAAAACCGTTTTCAAAACTTCCCGAAAACGTAACATAAGTCGTAACAAAACCCTGACATTCTCCAACAAATACTTCACGCCCTCTCTCTCTCTCCCCCAGCGCCACCAACAACCACTGGGTGGCTCGTCTGGGCGCCCTGCGACGGGGCTCCAAGTTCCCCTCGCCCTACGAACAGCTGCGCCACATCACGCACATCTTCATTCATCCTAAGTGAGTTTGGGGAGGTTGTAGTTGTTGTTTTTGGTTGTTCTTGTTGTTGTTGATGTTTTGTTTTTATTTTTGTTGTTGCTATTGTTATTGTTATTATTGTAGTCATCACTATTATTATCGTTATTTTGATTTGTTCATATGTTCATTGTTATCGTCGTTATTATCATAATTAAAGTCATGAGTCAAGCCCCCCACCAAAAAAAAAAAACAGCATCTCCCCCCCAAAAAAACAAAGACCCCTTTAAAACCCCCCCCCCCCCCCCCGCCCACAGATACGTCGAAACGGGCTTCATCAACGACATCACCCTGCTGAGCGTCAACGAACCGGTTCGCTTCACCGACTACGTGCGTCCTGTGTGCCTCCCCCCGCCCGGTTCCACGATCGAGGACGGCCGCCTGTGCACGCTGGTCGGCTGGGGGCAGCTCTTCGAAGTGGGCAGGATCTTCCGTGAGTCTCCAGGATGGGTTTTTCATTTGGGGGGAGGGGGTAGGGGGGGACTTTTTTAAGTTAGGTTCTTAGAATTTTTTTATTCTTATGTTAGGGGTATATATATATATATATATATATATATATATATATATATATATATATATATATATATATATATGTGTGTGTGTGTGTGTGTGTGTGTGTTTTTTTTTATATTATCATTATTATTTTTTTATGGGGGGAGGGGGGGGAGGGGGGTATCGCAGGAGAATTAAGGGTATTTTATTTTTAAAGCTTCTTAGTATTTTTGTGTGTGAGTGTTGGTTGATTGGAAAAATGATTTATTTGACTTGATTTGTTTTCGGGGTTCGTCATATTTTAGATTTGATATTCACTTTTGGTGTTGATATTTGATAAAGATTTTATTAGTGAATGCCTATCGCCAAGGTAATTGTAAATGTTTATTACACCTTCAGTTTAAATTGTTGATGTAGGATTAATCAGATATTTTAAAATTTCATGAAATGAACATTCTGTTTGTATATACTTATGCCTCGTAAGTATACATAAACTGTTAGTCTGTCTGTCTCTCTCTCTCTCTCTCTCTCTCTCTCTCTCTCTCTCTCTCTCTCTCTCTCTATATATATATATATATATATATATATATATATATATATATATATAATATATATATATATGTATATATTTATATATTTATATATATATATATATATGTATATATATATATATACATGTATATAAATATATATGTACACACACACACAGACACACACACACACACACACACACACACACACACACACACACACACACACACACACACACACACACACATATATATATATATATATATATATATATATATATATATATATATTTATACATATATATATATATATATATATATATATATATATATATATATATATATATATATATACATATATATATATATATATATATATATATATATATATATATATATATATATATATATATATATATATATATATATGTATATATTCTTTCTCCTCCTCCTCCTCTACTCCTCTTCGTCTACGTCTTCTCCTCCTCCTCTTATTTCTCCCTCCTCCTCCTCCCCCTCAACCCACAACTAACCCCGCCCCCTCTGCTCCCCCCCGCCCCTCCAGCCGACACCCTGCAGGAGGTGCAAGTGCCGCTCATCTCGACGTCCGAGTGCCGCAAGAGGACGGTCTTCATCCCGCTCTACCGCATCACCGACGACATGTTTTGCGCCGGATACGACCGCGGCGGCAGGGACGCGTGCCTCGGTGACTCCGGAGGCCCCCTCATGTGCCAGGTGCGGTGGGATGGGTTTGTTTTTGTGTGCCGGTGCGGGCGCGGGTGTTATTATCATTATCGTTATTATTATTGTTATTGTAATTATTATCATCAATATCAATATCAACATCAATATCAGCATCAGGATTATCATCATCATCACCATCACCACCACCACCACCACCACCACCACCATCATCATCATCATCATCATCATCATCATCATCATTATAATCATTATCATCATACTCAACTTTATCCTTATAATCATCATCAACATCAACACATTTTCACATCCAGATTCTTGACCAAGAGATGAAAAAACGCCCATGGAAACAACTTAACCTTCACCATCATTTCATGTCCATCATCAACACCTTACTCCTCCCCCTCTAATTCAACCAAGAAACGCCCATTTTCTAAAACTACGCCCATTCTTCAGGAGCCCAACGGGTCGTGGCAGCTGGTGGGCGTGACTAGCAACGGATACGGATGCGCCCGCCCACACCGCCCGGGGGTATACACGAAGGTGGTCAATTATCTCGACTGGATGAATCAGGTAGGTGTAACTTCTTGTTTTTGTTTTTTGTTTATCCTCTATTGTTTATTTTTCTTTTATTCTCATTTTTCTCTCTTCCTTTTTTTCATTTGATTTATTTAATTTTCACCTCTTT
>NW_028234416.1:18128612-18163612 GCF_977035675.1 Penaeus japonicus | reverse complement strand
AATGAAATAATAGATATTATGATAATAATAATAAAGTGAAATAAAGATAATAAAAAAAGATAATTACTATAAGGAAGATAATACTACTGTTTTTACTAATAATATAATATAGTGTAATATAAAATATAATATACATAATAAAATATATGATATAATATAATATAATATAATATAATATGATATAATGATAAAGTATAATATAATGATATAGCATATATAATATATATCATAATGTAATTGTATATATTATAAATAATATAATATGATAATCATCATTATTATCCTCCTCTTTCTCCTCCTCCTCATTAGCATCATAATCATTGCCATTATCATAATTATTATAATCATGATTTTCATTATATCTATCATCATCAGTATTATCATTATCATCATTATTATATTCTTTATTATAATCATTTAAAAAGTCACTGATATCGATCTGACGTATGTGTATGTATGGATACAAGTGAATACGTGATCATCAACACCTCCCCTCATGCAATTGACATGCAACCGAGCATAGCTCAGTCAGTTCCGTGCAAGTCTTCTACTCAAGCGCCTCGAGTTCGCGTCCCAAACAGTAAGCCCTTTTTTTTTTTTTTTTTTTTTTTTTTTTGGGGGGGGGGGGGCGCTATCACAATAATTAAGAGTTCTATTGTCAATGTTATTACTGGTAGCATTATTATTATTTCTATCAGTTAATCATCATTGTTCTCATTATCATCATCATTAGTACTGAAACGCTTACTATTTAAGCATTAGCGTTATCATAATCTTTATTATTCCGATCATTATCATCATCATCGACTCGCCATCGTTCTCATTATAATTTTAATATCATCATTGTTATCATCATTATCATCATCATAATAAAATGATCGTTATCATTACTGCTATCAATATCTTCATGACCATTATTACTACTATCGTCATTATTGATATCAATATCATTATCATTGATATCATTATTACTATTATTATTATCATCATGATCATTATCATCATCATCGTTACTTTTTCTTCCTATATCATTATCATTGTAATAAAATAATTGTTATCATTACTATTACCATTATCCCTATCCTTATCATTTCATTATCATTATCCCCATCATCATCACCATCACCACCATCATCACCATCACCGTCATCATCACCATCAACACCATCACTATCATAGTGTCATCATCACCATCACGACCATGATTAATAACAGTGATAACAATGGTGATGCTCGTAACGTTAATAACAAAAGCATCAACAACAACAACAATGATAAAACAAAAGCAAAAACGATAATAAAAATTGGAAAAAAAGAAAATTCAATAACAAGGGAATAATGATATGCTGTGAATGATGATGTTGATGATGATGATATTGATGATGAGAATGATGGTGATGATAATTATGATGATGATGATAATGGTGATGATTATGATGATGATGGTGATGATGATTAAGATAAGGAAGAAAAAATATGTGTATGTGCAGGTGCGTGTGCGTGTATGTGTGTCTGTGTGTGTGTGTGTGTGTGCGGGAAATCATCATCGGTGTAATAACAATTAAATTGATAAGAACAGCATGAGTGTAAATAGAATTTAAAAAATAATGATCATAAGAATGACAGTAATAATGATCATAATAGTATTGATAATGATGATGGTAATAATGATAATGATGGTAATTATACTGATTTTAAACTGAATATGAATAATGATAAAAATAATTTCGATAATGATAATGACAAACATAAACATAGAAATTTAAAAAATAAAAATAAAAATGACAAAAAAAACACAAAATGACAAAAGTAAACAAAAATTACAAAAATAAACATAAAATAACAATAGTAATGCTGATTGTAATAGTCATATAGATAGAGGTGATGATTATAGTAGTTATAGTTATAATGAGCAACTGTAAAATAATGATGTTAATAATTATGATAGTGATAATTACGATAATAACAATGATAATTAAAAAATGATATCAATAATTAAATGACTACTGATATTAAATGATAAAGAGATATCAGTGATAATGAAAATAATGAATTAAACACAATGATATAGATAAAAAGATAAAAACAAAAGATTATAATGATAATAAGAGCAAAGGGAATACAATGAATAACAATAGCAATAGCATAATAATAATGATGATGGTGACAACAATGATGATAATGATAACGATGGAAATATTAATGATAACAGTAAAAGGCTTCAATGATAATGATGACAATGATGAGGATAGTAATATCAAAATGATGGTCATGGTGATGATGATGATAATGATAACAGTAATAATGATAAGGATGATAGCAGAAATAATTGTCCAATAATGATAACAGTGATAATGTAAATAACATTCATGATAATGATAAAAGTGATAATAATGATAACAATGATGACATTATTTAATCATAATCATGATAACAATTATGATATGATGAATATAGTAAAAGCAACAATAAAAACAGCGAGAGCAATACTAATAATGATGATGGTGATGAAAGTGATGAAGACAATGATGCAATATTCCTTCTTGACTGGAAGGATCGCGTGCAATGAGTGAGCTTTTTTCTCTCTTTTTTATTTGTTGTTTTATAGATTTTCAAACTCTGTTGCGCCTGTCTTTTTAGTTGTATTAATAGCCACCCCATTTTAGGATTATTGTGTCTTATTTAAACGTACTCAAGATAATAAATAGAATGAATATATGTAAGTAAATGAATACGCGATCATGAAAACCTTCCCTCATGCAATTGACATGCAACCGAGCATAGCTCAGTCAGTTCCGTGCAAGTCTTCTACTCAAGCGCCTCGAGTTCGCGTCCCAAACAGGAAGCCCTTAATTTTTATTTTCATTTTATTTTTTATTTTATTTTATTATTATTATTATTATTTTTTTTTTGGGGTGGGGGTCGCTATCACAATCATTAAGAGTTCTATTGTCAATGTTATTACTGGTAGCATTATTGTTATTTCTATTATTAATCATCATCATTAGTGTTGGAACGCTTATTATCTAAGCATTAGCGTTATCATAATCTTTATTATGTTATCATTGTTGCTATCCTTATCATCATGATCCTTATCACTACTATCATCATTATTGATATCAATATTATTATTATTACCATTGATATTATTATTACTATTGTTATTATCATCATGATCATTATCATCATCATCGTTACTTTTTCTTCCTGATATCATTATCATTATTGTAATCAAATAATTGTTATCATTACTATCACCATTGTCCTTATTCTTATCATCACCATCATAATTAATAACAGTGATAACTGCCCTATTAATAACAGCGACAGCAACAATGGTGATGCTCGTAACGTTAATAACAAAAGCATCAACAACAACAACAATGATAAAACGAAAGCAAAAACGATAATAAAAAAAGGAAAAGACAAATTCAATAATAATATGCTGTGAATGATGATGATAATGATGGTGATGATGATGATGATGGTGATGATGATGATGATGATGATGATGAGAGTGTGTGCTGATGGTGCTGCGTGCAAGGAAATGTGATTTGAAGTTCCGAATGATAGGCTTCCCTTTAACAATGGTGATGATAATGATGATGATGATGACACTGAAAAAATGCAAGTGAATATGACGATGATAATGAAGACAGTGATAATGATGATGATAATGGAAAGGCTAACAATGATGACAAAAATCATAATAATAAAGATGATAATGATAAGACTGACAATGATAGTGATAATGATGATTATAATAATAATAATGATAGTCAAAAACATCAGTAGCAGGGGTAATAACGCTAATAATCATATCAATGATATTAACAGTAAAATGATGATAGTGAAATAAACAACAATAACAATTTTGGTAATATCAACAAATCAAATATATTGATATTGAACGTATCAAAATAAGTTATGACAATGATGATCATAACAATTATAATGATAATCATGATGATGATAATGATAATAAGAACAATGATAATTATGGTGATGAAAAAATAATAAATAGAATCGTAATGATGATGATGATAATGACGACTATGATAACAATGATGATGGCGATGATAACAATAACAATGATGATTATGATGATGATAATTAAAAGTGAAATGAAAATAAGAAAAAAAGGATGATAATTACGATTATGAAAATACTACTACTGATAATAAAGATAACAATATTGTTAAAAATGACATAATGATGATAATGATAATATAATTATAATCATAGATGATAATAGTATAATGGTGATGAGGATAATGATGCTGTTAATGGAATTAATTATCACTATCAATGCTAGTGATAACAGTAACAGCAATAAGGATGATGATAATGATAATAATGATAACAACAAGTATAACAATGATAATGATAATAGAAATGATCATAATAATCATGATAACAACAATAAAACAGTAAATGACAAACCCAAAGCAATGAGGACTGTGTTATCAGCATGAGTAATAATGATAATGAGAAACAGAATAAGAGGAATGGCGATGATGATGATGACGACGATAATGATGACGTAAGAGGGGGTGCTTGTGTGCGTGTGTTCGAGGCTCCACGACGTTGGTTCGCAATGATGATAATGATAATCGTAATAATGATAACCATGATGAATATCATAAAAAATCATAATGGTGATACCAACAATGATATGAATAATCAAAACGGAAATAGTGATGATAATGATGATATTGATAACAACAAAAGTCATAATGAAAATTATAATGCTTTTGATTACAGTGATGATAATGATGACAATAATGATGATAAAAACAACAGAAAAATTATGATAAAATAGTGATAATAATGATAGTGATATGATTATGGTGATAATAATAGTAACGATAATGATAGTGATGATAATGACAGTGATAGTAACAATAAAAAAACAAGAGTTATACGAATGATTAAGATGATAATGAAAATGATGAAGACAATAATGCCAGAATCCATTTCCTGAAAATAACAACAATGACACTAACAATAACGCAGATCACAGCACTGCTAATGATGCTAAAGAAAATAAAAGTAATTTGCCGCGAAGGAGACGCGACCTCAGGCACTCGACTGGAAGGATCGACTGAGCGAGATGTCGAGGCTCGGTTGAAATCAGTTCATGAGAGAGGCTTTTACTCATCACGTGTTGAGTTATAGAGATTCATAGGCAGACGGAATGCTGATATGATTAAGGCTTGGATGATGAGGATAATGATGGTGATGATGGTGATGATGATGATGTGATGATGGTGATATGATAATGATGTGATGGTGATGATTATGAAATGAAAATAAGAACAGTGATAAGTGAAAAAAGGATAACAAATAGAATCGTAATGATGATAGTATTGAAATAATAAATATTATGATAATAGTAATAATAAAAAAAGTAAAATAAAAATGATAAAATTTTTGATAATACTACTACTTCTACTAATAGTATAAAATAGTGTAATATAATACATGATATATGATATGATATGATATGATATGATAAATGATATAATGATATACAATATAACATACTATACTATGACTTAATATAATATAATGATATAATATAATAATATAACATATAATATATATCATAATGATAATATAATATATATAATAATAATAATCCTCCTCCTCGTCTTTCTTCTCCTCTTCATTATCATCATAATCATTACCATTATCATAATCATTATAATCATAATTATCATTATCATCATCATCACTATCATAATTCCTTAAACATTGCTGATATCGATCTGACGTATGTGTATGCATGTATTTAAGTGAATACGTGATCATGAAAACCTCCACTCATGCAATTGACATGCAACCGAGCATAGCTCAGTCAGTTCCGTGCAAGTCTTCTACTCAAGCGCCTCGAGTTCGCGTCCCAAACAGCAAGCCCTTATTTTTTATTTTTTTATTTATTTATTTATTTTTTTTTTTTAGGGGGGGGGGGGGGGCGCTGCCATAATCATTAAGAGTTCCATTGTCATTGTTATTACTGGTAGCATTATTGTTATTTCTATCAGTTAATCATCATTGTTATCATTATCATCATCATTAGTACTGAAACGCTTACTATTTAAGAATTATCGTTATCATAATCTTTATTATTCCGATCATTACCATCATCATCGACTTGCCATCGTTCTCATTATAATTTTTACTATCATCATTGTTATCATCATTATCATCATCATAATAAAATGATCGTTAGTATTACTACTATCGTCATTATTGATATCAATATCATTATCATTGATATCATTATTACTATTATTATTATCATCATGATCATTATCATCATCATCGTTACTTTTTCTTCCTATATCATTATCATTATAATAAAATAATTGTTATCATTACTATTACTATTATCCCTATCCTTATCATTTCATTATCATTATCACCATCATCATCACCATCACCACCATCATCACCATCACCGTCATCATCACCATCAACACCATCACTATCATAGCGTCATCATCACCATCACGACCATGATTAATAACAGTGATAACAATGGTGATGCTCGTAACGTTAATAACAAAAGCATCAACAACAACAACAATGATAAAACAAAAGCAAAAACGATAATAAAAATTGGAAAAAAAGAAAATTCAATAACAAGGGAATAATGATATGCTGTGAATGATGATGTTGATGATGATGATAAAGATGATGATAATGATGGTGATGATAATTATGATGATGATGATAATGGTGATGATTATGATGTATGTGTATGTGCAGGTGCGTGTGCGTGTATGTGTGTCTGTGTGTGTGTGTGTGTACGGGAAATCATCATCGGAGTAATAACAATTAAATTGATAAGAATAGCATGAGTGTAAATAGAATTAAAAAAATAATGATCATAAGAATGACAGTAATAATGATCATAATAGTAATGATGATGATGTGATAATGATAATGATAATTATACTGATTTTAGATATGAATATGAATAATGATAAAAATGATTTCGATAATGATAATGACAAACATAAACATAGAAATTTAAAAAATAAAAATAAAAATGACAAAAAAAACACAAAATGACAAAAGTAAACAAAAATTACAAAAATAAACATAAAATAACAATAGTAATGCTGATTGTAATAGTCATATAGATAGAGGTGATGATTATAGTAGTTATAGTTATAATGAGCAACTGTAAAATAATGATGTTAATAATTATGATAGTGATAATTACGATAATAACAATGATAATTAAAAAATGATATCAATAATTAAATGACTACTGATATTAAATGATAAAGAGATATCAGTGATAATGAAAATAATGAATTAAACACAATGATATAGATAAAAAGATAAAAACAAAAGATTATAATGATAATAAGAGCAAAGGGAATACAATGAATAACAATAGCAATAGCATAATAATAATGATGATGGTGACAACAATGATGATAATGATAACGATGGAAATATTAATGATAACAGTAAAAGGCTTCAATGATAATGATGACAATGATGAGGATAGTAATATCAAAATGATGGTCATGGTGATGATGATGATAATGATAACAGTAATAATGATAAGGATGATAGCAGAAATAATTGTCCAATAATGATAACAGTGATAATGTAAATAACATTCATGATAATGATAAAAGTGATAATAATGATAACAATGATGACATTATTTTATTATAATCATGATAACAATGATAACAATTATGATATGATGAAGATAGTAAAAGCAACAATAAAAACAGCGAGAGCAATACTAATAATGATGATGGTGATGAAAGTGATGAAGACAATGATGCAATATTCCTTCTTGACTGGAAGGATCGCGTGCAAATGAGTCAGCTTTTTTCTCTCTTTTTTATTTGTTGTTTTATAGATTTTCAAACACGGTTGCGCCTGTCTTTTTAGTTGTATTAATAGCCGCCTCATTTTATGATTATTGTGTCTTATTTAAACGTTTTTCATTTATTATTTTACTTCATTTTACCGCTACGCCTCCGTCCGCGTGAGGTCATGAACCCCGTGTTTTCTCAAAATAAACGAAGTGGATAATTGTCAATAACAGCAATGACGATGATATTAACGCTAATGATTATATTATGATAATGATAATACAAATAATAGAAAAAAATGATAATATCAACAAAACAAATATAACAAAATTGAACTTATAAAGATAAATTATGAGAATGATGATAATGGTACTAATGGCAATAATTATGATGAGAACAATGATACTTATGGTGATGGAAATGATGACAACAAATAGAATCGTAAAGATGATGATGACATAGAATAATGACGATTACGATGACAATAATGATGGTGATAATAGCAACAACAACAATGATAATTGTAATCAAGATGATAAAATAAAAATTAATATATGTAAGTAAGTGAATACGCGATCATGAAAACCTCCACTCATGCAATTGACATGCAACCGAGCATAGCTCAGTCAGTTCCGTGCAAGTCTTCTACTCAAGCGCCTCGAGTTCGCGTCCCAAACAGGAAGCCCTTAATTTTTTAATTTTTTATTTATTCATTTATTTATTTTTATTATTATTTTTTTTAATGATTGTCATCATTGTTGCTATAATTATCATAATGATCATTATCACTACTATCATCATTATTGATATCAATATTATCATCATTATCATGGATATTGTTATTACTATTGTTATTATCATCACTATCACATCAACACCATCATCACCGTCACCATCATCATCATAATTAACAACAGCGATAACTATCATATTAATAACAACAACAGCAACAATAATGATAAAACAAAAGTAAAAACGATAATAAAAAAGGAAAAGACAACTTCAATAACAAGGGAATAATAATATGCTGTGAATGATGATGACAATTATGATTATGATGATGATGATGATTATGATGATGTTGGTGATGATGATGATGATGGTGATTATAATGATGATGATGGTGATGATTATGATGATGTTGATGCTGATTATTATTATGATGATGGTAATGATGATTATGATGAGGATTATGATGATGTTGGTGATTATGATGATGATTATGATGGTGATGGTGATTATGATGATGATGATGATTAGAAAGAAAAAATATGTGTGTGCGTGTCTGTGTGTGTGTGCGTGTGCGGGAAATCATCATCAGAGAAATAACAATTATATTAATGATAACAGCATAAGTATAAATAGAATTATAAAAATAATGATAATAAGAATGACAGTAATAATGATAATAA
Organism: Penaeus japonicus; assembly: GCF_977035675.1. Classification (NCBI taxonomy): domain Eukaryota; kingdom Metazoa; phylum Arthropoda; class Malacostraca; order Decapoda; family Penaeidae; genus Penaeus; species Penaeus japonicus. The sequence continues at coordinate 18,154,350 of NW_028234416.1, read as the reverse complement.
TAGTAATGATGATGATGATGGTAATTATACTTTATTTTAGGTATGAATATAAATAATTATAAAAAGGATTTCCATAATGATAATGACAGAAATAAACATAAAAAATACAAAAAAAAAAACAACATAAAAATGACAATAGTAATGCTGATTGTAATAGTTATATAGAAAGAGGGGATGATTATAGTAGTTATAGTTACAATGAGCAACAGCAAAATAATGATGTTGATAATTATGATAGTGATAATTACGATAATAACAATGATAATTACAAAATGATATCAATAATTAAATGACTACTGATATTACATGATAAAGACATATCAGCGATAATGAAAATAATGAAATAAACACAATGATAGAGATACATAGAGAAAAGCAGAAGATTATAATGATAATAAGAGCAAAGGGAATACAATGAATAACAATGGCAATATCAGTAATAGTGATGATAATGGTGACAACAATGAAGATGATGATAATGATGGAAATAGTGATGATGACAGTAAAAGGCTTCAATGATAATGAGGACAATGATGAATGCAAAAATAATGATCTAATAACAATAACAATGATAATGTAAATAACATCCATGATAATGATAAAAGTAATAATAATGATAACAATGACGACATAATTTTATTATAACCATGATAACAATGATAACAATTATGTTAATAATAGTCATGTAATAATTACCGATGATGGAAATGATGATGATGATGATGAAAGTAATAAAATTAATAATAACAATTATGATATGATGAAGATAGTAAAAGTAACAATAAAAACAGCGAGAGCAATACTAATAAAGATGATGGTGATGAAAGTGATGAAGACAATGATGCAATATTCCTTCTTGACTGGAAGGATCGCGTGCAATGAGTGAGCTTTTTCTCTCTTTTTTATTTATTGTTTTATAGATTTTCAGACACGGTTGCGCCTGTCTTTTTAGTTGTATTAATAGCCACCCCATTTTATGAGTATTGTGTCTTATTTAAACGTAATCAAGATAATAAAAAAATGAATGTATGTAATTAAGTGAATACGTGACCATTAAAACCTCCACTCATGCAATTGACATGCAACCGAGCATAGCTCAGTCAGTTCCGTGCAAGTCTTCTACTCAAGCGCCTCGAGTTCGCGTCCCAAGCAGTAAGCCGTTATTTTTTATTTATTTATTTATTTATTATTATTATTATTATTATTATTTTTTTTTTTTTTTGGGGGGTGTCATGATCATTAAGAGTTCTATTGTCAATGTTATTACTGGTAGCATTATTGTCATATCTATTATTTAATCATCATTGTTATCATTATCATCATCATTAGTATTGAAACGCTTACTATTTAAGCATTATCGTTATCATAATCTTTGTTATTCCGATCATTATCATCATCATCGACATCGCCATCATTTTCATAATCCTTTTTTACTATTATAATTGTTATCATCATCATTATCATCATAATAAAATTATCGTCATCATTGTTGCTATCATTATCATCATGACCATTATCACTACTATCATCATTGATATCAATATCATTATTGATATCAGTATCATTATCATTATCATTTATGTTATTATTACTATTGTTATTATCATCATGATCATTATCGTCATCATCGTTACTTTTTCTTGATATCATTATCATTATTGTAATAAAGTCAGTATTATCATTACTATTACTATTATCCTTATCCTTATCATCATCACCATCACCGTCATCATCATCACCATGATATTCATCATATCATCATCACCATCATAATTAATAACAGTGATAACTATCCTATTAATAACAACGACAACAAGAATAGTGATGCTCGTAACGTTAATAACAAAAGCATTAAGAACAACAACAACAACAATGATAAAACCAAAGCAAAAACGATAATAAAAAAGGAAAAGACAAATTCATTAACAAGGGAATAATAATATGCTGTGAATGATGATGATGATGGTGATGATGATGAGGTTGATGATGATGTGGAGGAGGAAGAGGAGGATTATGATGATGATGATGGTGATGATGATGACGGTGATGATGATGAGGATGATGATGATGTGGAGGAGGAAGAGGAGGATTATGATGATGATGATGGTGATGATGATGACGGTGATGATGATGTGGAGGAGGAAGAGGAGGATTATGATGATGATGATGGTGATGATGATGATGGTGATGATGATGTGGAGGAGGAGGAAGAGAAGACAGATAACATTGTAATGATAGTAGTAAAATAGTAGTAAAGATAGCAAAACAGATAATAATACTAATGATAACAATGATAATGACAACAAAAACAACAATAAAAATGAAAAGAATGTGAGGCTTTCATCCCCCCCCCCCCAGACCAGCCCCATCTTCTCCCCCCCCCCTTCCCCCCTCCTTTTCCTCATCCTCACCCCCCCCCCCCTCGTCTCGCCTCTTATTCGCCCTCTCCCTCATTCTTTCGCCCTTCCCCTCCCGTCTCCCTTTTCGCTAATTTCTTACCCTTCTCTTCCTCCCTCCCTTTAGTTCTACCTTCTATCTTGCTCCCTATCCTATCCTGCCTCCATCCTATCCCTATCCTATCCTGCCTCCATCCTATCCCTATCCTATCCTGCCTCCATCCTATCCCTATCCTGGCAAGCATCCCTTTTCATTCTCTTTTTACTTCAAATTAACGTATTATTATTATAACGTATCATCTTATTTATCGAATCGCAGCTGCTTATTTTACGCTTTTTTCTCATTTTTTATTATTGTATAGATTTTTAGACACGGTTGCACCTGTCTTTTTAGTTGTATCAATAGCAATCCCATTTTATGATTATTGTATCTTATTTAAACGTTTATCATTTACTATTTTAAATCTTTTTACCGCTACGCCTCCGTCCGCGTGAGTGGATAATTGTCATAACAGCAATGACAATGATAATAACGCTAATTATTATATTAATGATAATGACAATACAAATAATGATAATGATAACAAAAACAATAACAATTTTGATAATATTAACAAAACAAATATAATAATATTGAACTTATAAAGTTAAATGATGATAATGATGATAATGATACTAATGGTAATAATCATGATAAGAACAATGATAATTATGGTGTTGGAAATAATGACAACAGCAGCAGCTTATTTTACGATTTTTTCTCATTTTTTATTATTGTATAGATTTTTAGACACGGTTGCACCTGTCTTTTTAGTTGTATTAATAGCCGCCCCATTTTATCATTATTGTATCTTATTTAAACATGTATCATTTATTATTTTAAATCTTTTTACCGCTACGCCTCCGTCCGCGTGAGTGGATAATTGTCAATAACAGCAATGACAATGATAATAACGCTAATGATTATATTAATGATAATGACAATACAAATAATGATAATGATAACAAAAACAATAACAATTTTGATAATATTAACAAAACAAATATAATAATATTGAACTTATAAAGTTAAATGATGATAATGATGATAATGATACTAATGGTAATAATTATAAGAACAATGATAACTATGGTGATGGAAATAATGACAACACATAGAATCGTAATGATGATGATGACATAAAATAATGACGATTATGATGACAATAATGATGGTGATAATAGCAACAACAACAATGATAATTGTAATCAAGATAATTTAAAAAAAAAAAATATATGTGAGTAAGTGAATACGTGATCATTAACACCTCCATTCATGCAATTGACATGCAACCGAGCATAGCTCAGTCAGTTCCGTGCAAGTCTTCTACTCAAGCGCCTCGAGTTCGCGTCCCAAACAGTAAGCCCTTATTTTTATTTTTATTTATTTATTATTATTATTATTATTATCTTTTTTTTCTTTTTTTTTTTTTTTTGGGGGGGGGTCGCTGTCATGATCATTAAGAGTTCTATTGTCAATGTTATTACTGGTAGCATTATTGTTATTTATATTAGTTAATCATCATTATTATCAGTATCATCATCATTGGTACTGAAACACTTACTATCTAAGCATTAGCGTTATCAAAGTCTTTATTATTCCGATCATCATCATCATGATTGTTATCATCATTATCATCATCATAATAAAATTATTGTCATCTATGTTGCTATCATTTTCACATGATCATTTTTTACTACTATCATCATTATTGATATCAATGTTATTATCATTATCATTGATATCATTATTACTAGTAGCATTATTGTTATTTCTATTAGTTAATCATCACTGTTATCATTATCATCACCATTAGTACTGAAACGCTTACTATTTAAGCATTAGCGTTATCTTTATTATTATCTTTATTATTCCTATCATTATCATCATAATGTTGATGATGATGATTATGAAGAAAAGATATGTGTGCGTGTGCGTGTGTATTTATGTGTGTGTGTGTGTTTGTGTGTGTGTGTGTGTGTGTGTGTGTGTGTGCGCGAAATCATCATCAGAGTAATAACAACTATATTAATAATAACAGCATGAGTGTAAATAGAATTATAAGAATAAATATGGTAAGAATGACAGTAATGATGATCATAATAATAATGATGATGATGATGGTGATAATGATAATGATGGTAATTATACTAATTTTAGATATTAATATGAATAAGGATAAAAATGATTTCGATAATCATAATTACAAAAATAGATATAAAATGACAATAGTAATGCTGATTGTAATAGTTATATAGAAAGAGGGGATGATTATAGTAGTTATAGTTACAATGAGCAACAGCAAAATAATGATGTTGATAATTATGATAGTGATAATTACGATAATAACAATGATAATTACAAAATGATATCAATAATTAAATGACTCCTGATATTACATGATAAAGACATATCAGCGATAATGAAAATAATGAAATAAACACAATGATATAGATAAATAGAGAAAAGCAAAAGATTATAATGATAATAAGAGCAAAGGGAATACAATGAATAACAATGGCAATATCAGTAATAGTGATGATAATGGTGACAACAATGAAGATGATGATAATGATGGAAATAGTGATGATGACAGTAAAAGGCTTCAGTGATAATGAGGACGATGATGAATGCAAAAATAATGATCTAATAACAATAACAATGATAATGTAAATAACATCCATGATAATGATAAAAGTAATAATAATGATAACAATGACGACATAATTTTATTATAACCATGATAACAATGATAACAATTATGATAATAACAGTCATGTAATAATTATCAATAATGGAAATGATTATGATGACGATGAAAATCATAAAATTAATAATAACAAATATAATATGATGAAGATAGTAAAAGTAACAATAAAAACAGCGAGAGCAATACTAATAATGATGACGGTTCTGAAAGTGATGAAGACAATGATGTAATATTCATTCTTGACTGGAAGGGAGCTTTGGATGCTCAATTGCAAACGCGGTCTGAGGGAAGGTTTTAAAGACCACATATCAAATATTAATGTTTGAATATTTATGACCATGATGATGATGATGAGGGTAATGATGTTGATGATGATGATGATTATATGGAGGAGGAGGAGGAGGAGACAGATAACATTGTAATAATAATAGTGAAATAGTATTAGAGATAGCAACACTCATAATAATACTAATGATAACAATGATAATGACAACAAAAACAACAATAAATATGAAAAGAATGTGAACCTTTCATCCTCCCCCCCGACCAGCCACATCTCCTTCCCCCTTCCCCCCTCCTTTTCCTCATCCTCGCCCCCCTCCACCTCGTCTCCCCTCTTATTCGCCCTCTCCCTCATTCTTTCGCCCTTACCCTCCCGTCTCCTTTTCGCTAATTTCTTACCCTTCTCTTCCTCCATCCCTTTAGCTCTACCTTCTGTCTTGCTCCCTGTCCTATCCTGCCTCCATCCTATCCCTATCCTATCCTGCCTCCATCCTATCCCTATCCTATCCCTATCCTATCCTGCCTTCATCCTATCCCTATCCTATCCTGCCTCCATCCTATCACTATCCTATCCTGCCTCCATCCTATCCCTATCCTATCCTGCCTCCATCCTATCCCTATCCTATCCCTATCCTATCCTGCCTTCATCCTATCACTATCCTATCCTGCCTCCATCCTATCCCTATCCTATCCTGCCTCCATCCTATCCCTATCCTATCCCTATCCTATCCTGCCTCCATCCTATCCCTATCCTATCCTGCCTCCATCCTATCCCTATCCTATCCTGCCTCCATCCTATCCCTATCCTATCCTGCCTCCATCCTATCCCTATCCTATCCTGCCTCCATCCTATCCCTATCCTATCCTGCCTCCATCCTATCCCTATCCTATCCTGCCTCCATCCTATCCCTATCCTATCCTGCCTCCATCCTATCCCTATCCTATCCTGCCTCCATCCTATCCCTATCCTATCCTGCCTCCATCCTATCCCTATCCTATCCTGCCTCCATCCTATCCCTATCCTGGCCAGCATCCCTTTTAATTCTCTTTTTACTTCAAATTAACGTATTACTTTTATCATCTTACTTATCGAATCGCAGCTGCTTATTTTACGTTTTTTTATCTTTATTTTTTTATTGTTTTATAGATTTTCAAACTCGGTTGCACCTGTCTTTTTAGTTGTATTAATAGCCGCCCCATTTTATCATTATTGTATCTTATTTAAACGTTTATCATTTATTATTTTACTTCATTTTACCGCTACGCCTCCGTCCGCGTGAGGTCGTGAACCCCGTATTTTCTCAAAATAAACAAAGTGGATAATTGTCAATAACAACAATGGCAAGGATAATAACGCTAATGATTATATTAATGATAATGACAATACAAATAAGGATAATGACAACAAAACAATAACAATTTTGATAATATTAACAAAACAAATATAACAATATTGAATTCAGAAAGATAAACGTGATGGAAATGATGACAACAAATATAATCGTAATGATGATGATGATATAAGATAATGACGATTATGATGGCAATAATGATGGTGATAATAGCAACAACAACAAGGATAATTGTAATCAAGATAATTAAAAAAAAAGACTATATGTAAGTAAGTGAATGCGTGATCAATAAAACCTTCCCTCATGCAATTGACATGCAACCGAGCATAGCTCAGTCAGTTCCGTGCAAGTCTTCTACTCAAGCGCCTCGAGTTCGCGTCCCAAACAGGAAGCCCTTTTTTTTTTTTTTTTTTTTTTTTGGGGGGGGGTAGGGGGTCGCTGTCATCATCATTAAGAGTTCTAGTGTCAATGTTATTACTGGTAGCATTATTGGCATTTATATTAGTTAATCATCATTGTTATCATTATCATCATCATTGGTACTAAAACACTTACTATTTAAGCATTAGCGTTATCAAGTCTTTATTATTCCGATCATTATCATCATTATTGTTATCATCATTATCATCATCATAATAAAATTATTGTCATCTATGTTGCTATCATTTTCACATGATCATTTTTTACTACTATCATCATTATTGATATCAATGTTATTATCATTATCATTGATATCATTATTACTATTGTTATTATCATCATGATCATTATCATCATCATCGTTACTTTTTCTTCCTGTAATCATTATCCTTATTGTTATAGACTTATTATTATCATCACCACCATCATCATCATTATCGCTACATCATTATCATTATCACAACATCAATCAAAAACAACCACAAAGTTGATAATAGTGATAATAAAAACACCAATAATAATGATCACGATAATAAAAACAAATACTCACAACACCAACAACAATGAGAATAGCAATGATAATAATGATTATGAAAAAAATATCAGAAAAAATAATGATACCATCATATCGTCTATCTATCGACCTATTTATCTATCTATCTATCATTTCCTTTATCTATCTCTTCTTAGGCAATCTGACTCTTGCCTTTTCTGCTTGTACCTCCTTTTTATGCTGTCCTTTTGCTCATACTTATGTATCTTCGTATTACTAAGATGTATGCCTCTGGCGTCACCGAGGCAATGTTTACACTTTTTTCTTTAACAACAAAGAGAGACGGTCAGACAGTCAACGAATGTGTTTCGTTTACGCAGTCCTCTAGAGTGTTTATTAACCGGCTGTGTCGCCATTTTCCCTCTATTTTCAGGCGGGGAAGTGAACACCGGGGGATACGATCACGAGGATAAGAGCTAAGTACTGAAGTGCCTGACATTGTTTGCTTAGGAGCTGGACGTGATCGAAAAGAACATTTTTATTGAGTAATTTGACCAGTTTCTTTTTCTTGAACTTGGAATCCTTTTACTTTACTTTTTATACTTCGTAGAGGGAAGTCTGAGTGATTTTATTTTCTATTTCATCAGACTTTTGTTTTATTTCCTATCGTATTTAGGTTTGTAATTTGTTTTTATTTAAGCCTTCAGCAGTGGCGTCAGACTTGCTGGTCTTGCCTTTATATTTTATTGGTAAGCTTTCATTTTATTGGTACTCCACTCTGGAGTATCTTTTCTTCTAGTTTTTCTATGCTGCATTTATAATCATTTTAGGTGTCTTCAGCACATGTGGTTTTATTATATATTTCATATTAGTATTTTTCAAGTATTTTTGGAATTTTACTTTATTAGGCTGAACATCGGAAGGAGATTGTCACGCTGGAATCCACCCATGTAATTGATTCAAACTCCCCCCCCCCCCCACGCTACCGCTTTCAGGGGTTTGAATTGACAGGGGTTGGCCAGGCCCTTGGCGCTGGTTTCCCTGGCCAGCATCAAGGGACGGCGAGAGAAGTCACCTTTGACTTGGTGAACCGGGGCGGGACCCCTGGATTAATGCAAACATTACACTACATTGTTGACAATGGTAATAGTTATCCCAAATGTAATTAGGATAAGGCTAACAATGATGATAGAAATGATAATAATGATGATAACTGTAATGATAGTAATAAAAGCAACAACAACAACAATAATCAAACAAAAATGATACCGATGATGAAAAGGAATGAGGAAAATGCAGTAACAAGAGAAACGATATGATGTTGATAATGACAATAGTGATGATGATGATGTAAATGTGTAAATGGAAATTATACGAATGAAGGCAATAAGAATAACAATGATAATGATTATAATAGTAATGATTATCATTATTACCCTCCTCTTTCTCCTCCTCCTCATTATCATAATAATCATTACCATTATCATAATCATTATACTTACAATTATCATTATCATTACTATCATCATTATCATGATAATTTAAATTTTTCTGACATTGATCTGACGTATGTGTATGCATGTACGTAAGCGAATACGTGACCATTAAAACCTCCACTCATGCAATTGACATGCAACCGAGCATAGCTCAGTCAGTTCCGTGCAAGTCTTCTACTCAAGCGCCTCGAGTTCGCGTCCCAAGCAGTAAGCCCTTAATTTTTTATTTATTTATTTATTTTTTTTGGGGGGGGGGGGTCGCTATTACAGTCAGTAAGAGTTCTATTGTCGATGTTATTACTGGTAGCATTATTGTTGTTTCTATTAGTTAATCATCATTGTTATCATCATCATCATTATTGCTCTTATTATTGAAGCGCCTACTATTTAAGCATTAGCGTTATCATAATCTTTGTTATTCCGATCATTATCATCATTATTGACATCGCTATCATTTTTATTACCCGTTTTTACTGTTATAATCATCATCATTGTCATCATAATAAAAGGATTGTCATCATTGTTGCTATCATTATCATCATGATCATTATCACTACTATCATCATTATTGATATCAATATTGTTATCATTATCATTGATATTATTATTACTATTGTTATTATCATCATGATCATTATCATCATCATCGTTACTTTTTCTTCCTGATATCACTATCATTATTGTTATAAAATGATTGTTATCATTACTATTACCATTATCCTTATCCTTATCATTTTCATTATCATCATCACCTTCATCATAACCATCACCGTCATCATCACCATTACCAACATCACCATCATATCATCACCATCATGATTAACAACAGGGATAACTATCCTATTAATAACAACGACAACAACAATGGTGATGCTCGTAACGTTAATAACAAAAGCATCAACAACAACAACAACAATGATAAAACAAAAGCAAAAACGACAATAAAAAAGAAAAAGACAAATTCAATAACAAGGGAATAATAATATGTTGTGAATGATGATGATGATAATGATAATAATAATAATAATTACAACAACAATGATGATTATGATGATAATTATTATGATGATGATGATGATTAGGAAGAAAAAAATATGTGTGTGTGTGCGGGAAATCATCATCGGAGTAATAACAATTAGATCAATGATAACAGCATGAGTGTAAATAGAATTAAAAAAATAATGATCATAAGAATGACAGTAATAATGATCATAATAGTAATGATGATGATGATGGTAATAATGATAATGATGGTAATTATACTGATTTTAAACTGAATATGAATAATGACAAAAATGATTTCGATAATGATAATGACAAAAATAAACATAGAAATGACAATAGTAATGCTAACTGTAATAGTCATATAGATAGAGGTGATGATGATAGTAGTTATAGTTATAATGAGCAACAGTAAAATAATGATGAAATAATGATAATTACGATAATATCAATGATAATTAGAAAATGATATCTATAATTAAATGACTACTGATATTAAATGATAATGACATATCAATGATAATGAAAATAATGAAATAAACACAATGATATAAATAAAAAGATAAAAGCAAAAGATTATAATGATAATAAGAGCAAAGGGAATACAATGAATAACAATGGCAATAGCATAATAATAATGATAATGGTGATAACGATGATGATAATGATAACGATGGAAATATTAATGATAACAGTAAAAGGCTTCAATGATAATGATGACAATGATGAGGACAGTAATATCAATATAATAATTATGATGATGATAATGATAATAGTAATAATGATAATGATGAAGATAGTAAAAGCAACAATAAAAACAGCGAGAGCAATACTAATAATGATGATGGTGCTGAAAGTGATGAAGACAATGATGCAATATTCCTTCTTGACTGGAAGGATCGCGTGCAACTGAGTGAGCTTTTTCTCTCTTTTTTATTTGTTGTTTTATAGATTTTCAGACACGGTTGCGCCTGTCTTTTTAGTTGTATTAATAGCCGCCCCATTTTATGAGTATTGTGTCTTATTTAAACGTAATTAAGAATAATATGATAATATAATAAAAAAATGAATGTATGTAAGTAAGTGAATACGTGATCAATAAAACCTCCACTCATGCAATTGACATGCAACCGAGCATAGCTCAGTCAGTTCCGTGCAAGTCTTCTACTCAAGCGCCTCGAGTTCGCGTCCCAAACAGGAAGCCCTTATTTTTTATTTTTTATTTTTTTTTCTATTTATTATTATTATCATTATTATTTTTATTTTATTTATTTATTTTTTTTTTTTTGGGGGGGTCATTGTCATAATCATTAAGAGTTCTATTGTCATTGTTATTACGGGTAGCATTATTGTCATATCTATTAGTTAATAATCATTGTTATCATTATCATCATCATTAGTATTGAAACGCTTACTATTTAAGCATTAGCGTTATCATAATCTTTGTTATTCCGATCATTATCATCATCATCGACATCGCCATCATTTTCATAATCCTTTTTTACTATTATAATTTTTATCATCATCATTATCATCATAATAAAATGATTGTCATCATTGTTGCTATCATTATCATCATGACCATTATCACTACTATCATCATTGATATCAATATCATTATTAATATCATTTGTGTTATTATTACTATTGTTATTATCATCATGATAATTATCGTCATCATCGTTACTTTTTCTTGATATCATTATCATTATTGTAATAAAGTCAGTATTATCATTACTATTACTATTATCCTTATCCTTATCATCATCACCATCACCGTCATCATCATCACCATGATATTCATCATATCATCATCACCATCAACTATCCTATTAATAACAACGACAACAACAATGGTGATGCTCGTAACGTTAATAACAAAAGCATTAAGAACAACAACAACAACAATGATAAAACAAAAGCAAAAACGATAATAAAAAAGGAAAAGACAAATTCATTAACAAGGGAATAATAATATGCTGTGAATGATGATGATGATGGTGATGATGATGAGGTTGATGATGATGTGGAGGAGGAAGAGGAGGATTATGGTGATGATGATGGGGATGATGGTGATTATGATGATGATGAGGATGATGATGTGGAAGAGGAGGAAGAGAAGACAGATAATAATAGTAGTAAAATAGTAGTAAAAATAGCAAAACTGATCATAATACTAATGATAATAATGATAATGACAAAAAACAACAACAATAAAAATGAAAAGAATGTGAGGTTTTTCACCCCCCCCCACCACCTCCATCTCCTCCCCTACCCCCTTCCCCCCTCCTATTCCTCATCCTCTCCCCCCCCCCCCCTCGTCTCCCCTCTTATTCGCCCTCTCCCTCATTCTTTCGCCCTTACCCTCCCGTCTCCTTTTTCGCTAATTTCTTACCCTTCTCTTCCTCCCTCCCTTTAGTTCTACCTTCTGTCTTGCTCCCTATCCTATCCTGCCTCCATCCTATCCCTATCCTATCCTGCCTCCATCCTATCCCTATCCTATCCTGCCTCCATCCTATCCCTATCCTATCCTGCCTCCATCCTATCCCTATCCTATCCTGCCTCCATCCTATCCCTATCCTGGCCAGCATCCCTTTTAATTCTCTTTTTACTTCAAATTAACGTATTACTTTTATCATCTTACTTATCGAATCGCAGCAGCTTATTTTACGCGTTTTTTTTTATTTATTTTTTATTGTTTTATAGATTTTCAAACTCGGTTTCACCTGTCTTTTTAGTTGTATCAATAGCAATCCCATTTTATGATTATTGTATCTTATCTAAACGTTTATCATTAATTATTTAAATATTTTACCGCTACGCCTCCGTCCGCGTGAGTGGATAATTGTCAGTAACAACAATGGCAAGGATAATAACGCTAATGATTATATTAATGATAATGACAATACAAATAATGATAATGATAACAAAAACAATAACAATTTTGATAATATTAACAAAACAAATATAATGATATTGAACTTATAAAGATCAATTATGATAATGATGATAATGATACTAATGGTAATAATTATGATAAGAACAATGATAATTATGGTGATGGAAATAATGATAACAGATAGAATCGTAATGATGATGATGACATAAAATAATGACGATTATGATGACAATAATGATGGTGATAATAGCAACAACAACAATGATAATTGTAATCAAGATAATAATAATAAAGAAAAATGAATATATGTACGTGAATACGCGATAATTAAAACCTTCCCTCATGCAATTGACATGCAACCGAGAATAGCTCAGTCAGTTCCGTGCAAGTCTTCTACTCAAGCGCCTCGAGTTCGCGTCCCAAACAGTAAGCCCTTTTTTTATTTATTTATTTTTTTGGGGGGGTAGGGGGTCGCTGTCATGATCATTAAGAGTTCTATTGTCAATGTTATTACTGGTAGCATTATTGTTATTTATATTAGTTAATCATCATTGTTATCATTATCATCATCATTGGTACTGAAACACTTACTATTTAAGCATTAGCGTTATCAAAAGTCTTTATTATTCCGATCATTATCATCATGATTGTTATCATCATTATCATCATCATAATAAAATTATTGTCATCTATGTTGCTATCATTTTCACATGACCATTTTTTACTACTATCATCATTATTGATATCAATGTTGTTATCATTATCATTGATATTATTATTACTATTGTTATTATCATCATGATCATTATCATCATCATCGTTACTTTTTCTTCCTGTAATCATTATCCTTATTGTTATAGACTTATTATTATCATCACCACCATCATCATCATTATCGCTACATCATTATCATTATCACAACATCAATAAAAAACAACCACAAAGCTGATAATAGTGATAATAAAAACACCAACAATAATGATCACGATAATAAAAACAAATACTCACAACAACAACAACAATGAGAATAGCAATGTTTGCGCTTTTTTCTCTAACAACAAAGAGAGACGGTCAGACAGTCAACGAATGTGTTTCGTTTACGCAGTCCTCTAGAGTGTTTATTAACCGGCTGTGTCGCCATTTTCCCTCTATTTTCAGGCGGGGAAGTGAACACCGGGGGATACGATCACGAGGATAAGAGCTAAGTACTGAAGTGCCTGACATTGTTTGCTTAGGAGCTGGACGTGATCGAAAAGAACACTTTTATTGAGTAATTTGACCAGTTTCTTTTTCTTGAACTTGGAATCCTTTTACTTGACTTTTTATACCTCGTAGGGGGAAGTCTGAGTGCTTTTATTTTCTATTTCATCAGACTTTTGTTTTATTTCCTATCGTATTTAGATTTTAGGTTTGTAATTTGTTTTTATTTAAGCCTTCAGCAGTGGCGTCAGACTTGCTGGTCTTGCCTTTGTATCTAATTGGTAAGCTCTGGAGTATCTTTTTTTTTTTTTTTTTTTTTTTTTGTATATCAGGTGTCTTCAGCACATGTGGTTTTATTACATATTTCATATTAGTAATTTTCAACTAGTTTTAGAATTTTGTTTTATCAGGCTCAACATCAGAAAGGGAATTATCACACTGGAACACACCTTTATAATTTGATTCCCCCCCCCCCCCCCCACGCTACCACTCTCAGGGGTTGGCCAGGCCCTTGGCGCTGGTTTCCCTGGCCCAAAGAGGGACTAAGATTGGGGCGAGGATAACCTATGTTACCTCATCCTTTTGAGATGTACGTAATCACTTGTCTCAATAAACTCGTCAAAGTCAAAGTCAAAAAGTCCCTGGCCAGCATCAAGGGACGGCGAGAGAAGTCACCTTTGACTTGGTGAACTGGGACGGGACCCCTGGATTAATGCAGGCATTACACTACATTGTTGACAACGGTAATAGTTATCCCAAATGTAATTAGGATAAGGCTAACAATGATGATAGAAATGATAATAATGATGATAACTGTAATGATAGTAATAAAAGCAACAACAACAACAATAATAAAACAAAAATGATACCGATGATGAAAAGGAATGAGGAAAATGCAGTAACAAGAGAAACGATATGATGTTGATAATGACAATAGTGATGATGATGATGTAAATGTGTAAATGGAAATTATACGAATGAAGGTAATAAGAATAACAATGATAATGATTATAATAGTAATGATTATCATTATTACCCTCCTCTTTCTCCTCCTCCTCATTATCATCATAATCATCACCATTATCATAATCATTATACTTACAATTATCATTATCATGATAATTTAAATATTCTGACATCGATCTGAGGTATGTGTATGCATGTACGTAAGCGAATACGTGATCATGAAAACCTCCACTCATGCAATTGACATGCAACCGAGCATAGCTCAGTCAGTTCCGTGCAAGTCTTCTACTCAAGCGCGTCGAGTTCGCGTCCCAAACAGTAAGCCCTTTTTTTTTTTTTTTTTTTTGGGGGGGGGCGCTATCACAATCAGTAAGAGTTCTATTGTCAATGTTATTATTGGTAGCATTATTGTTGTTTCTATTAGTTAATCATCATTGTTATCATCATCATCATTATTGCTCTTATTATTGAAGCGCCTACTATTTAAGCATTAGCGTTATCATAATCTTTGTTATTCCGATCATTATCATCATCATCGACATCGCTATCATTTTTATTACCCGTTTTTACTGTTATAATCATCATGATTGTCATCATAATAAAAGGATTGTTATCATTGTTGCTATCATTATCATCATGATCATTATCACTACTATCATCATTATTGATATCAATATTATTATCATTATCATTGATATTATTATTACTATTGTTATTATCATCATGATCATTATCATCATCATCGTTACTTTTTCTTCCTGATATCACTATCATTATTGTTATAAAATGATTGTTATCATTACTATTACCATTATCCTTATCCTTATCATTTTCATTATCATCATCACCTTCATCATAACCATCACCGTCATCATCACCATCACCAACATCACCATCATATCATCACCATCATGATTAACAACAGGGATAACTATCCTATTAACAACAACGATAACAACAATGGTGATCATCGTAACGTTAATAACAAAAGCATCATCAACAACAACAACAATGATAAAACAAAAGCAAAAACGATAATAAAAAAGGAAAAGACAAAATCAATAACAAGGGAATAATAATATGTTGTGAATGATGATTCTGATGATGATAATGATGATGATGATAGTTATGATGATGATAGTTATGATGATGATAGTGATGATGATGGTTAGGAAGAAAAAAATATGTGTGTGTATGCGGGAAATCATCATCAGAGTAATAACAATTAAATTGATAAGAACAGCATGAGTGTAAATAGAATTAAAAAAATAATGATCATAAGAATGACAGTAATAATGATCATAATAGTAATGATGATGATGATAGTAATAATGATAATGATGGTAATTATACTGATTTTAAACTGAATATGAATAATGACAAAAATGATTTCGATAATGATAATGACAAAAATAAACATAAATATTTAAAGAAATAAACATAAAAATGACAAAAATAAACACAAAATGACAAAAGTAAACAAAAATGACGAAAATAAACATAAAAATTACAAAAATAAACATAAAATGACAATAGTAATGCTGACTGTAATAGTTATATAGATAGAGGTGATGATTATAGAAGTTATAGTTATAATGAGCAACAGTAAAATAATGATGTTAATAATTATGATAGTGATAATTACGATAATAACAATGATAATTACAAAATGATATAAATAATTAAATGACTACTGATATTAAATGATAAAGACATATCAGTGAAAATGAAAATAATGAAATAAACACAGATAAACAGATAAAAGCAAAAGATTATAATGATAATAAGAGCAAAGGGAATACCATGAATAACAATAGCAACAGCATAATAAAAATGATGGTGACAACAATGATGATAATGATAACGATGGAAATATTAATGATAACAGTAAAAGGCTTCAATGATAATGATGACAATGATGAGGATAGTAATATCTATATGATGGTCATGGTGATGATGATGATAATGATAACAGTAATAATGATAAGGATGATAGCAGAAATAATTGTCCAATAATGATAACAATGATAATGTAAATAACATTCATGATAATAATAAAAGTGATAATAATGATAACAATGATGACATTATCTTATCATAATCATGATAACAATGATAACAATTATGATATGATGAATATAGTAAAAGCAACAATAAAAACAGCGAGAGCAATACTAATAATGATGATGGTGCTGAAAGTGATGAAGACAATGATGCAATATTCATTCTTGACTGGGAGGATCGCGTGCAATGAGTGAGCTTTTTTCTCTCTTTTTTTATTTGTTGTTTTATAGATTTTCAAACACGGTTGCGCCTGTCTTTTTAGTTGTATTAATAGCCACCCCATTTTAGGATTATTGTGTCTTATTTAAACGTTTTTCATTTATTATTTTACTTCATTTTACCGCTACGCCTCCGTCCGCGTGAGGTCATGAACCCCGTGTTTTCTCAAAATAAACGAAGTGGATAATTGTCAATAACAGCAATGACGATGATATTAACGCTAATGATTATATTATGATAATGATAATACAAATAATAGAAAAAAAGATGATATCAACAAAACAAATATAACAAAATTGAACTTATAAAGATAAATTATGAGAATGATGATAATGGTACTAATGGCAATAATTATGATGAGAACAATGATACTTATGGTGATGGAAATGATGACAACAAATAGAATCGTAAAGATGATGATGACATAGAATAATGACGATTACGATGACAATAATGATCGTGATAATAGCAACAACAACAATGATAATTGTAATCAAGATGATAAAAGAAAAATTAATGTATGTAAGTAAGTGAATACGCGCTCATGAAAACCTCCACTCATGCAGTTGACATGCAACCGAGCATAGCTCAGTCAGTTCCGTGCAAGTCTTCTACTCAAGCGCCTCGAGTTCGCGTCCCAAACAGTAAGGCTTTTTTTTTTTTTTTTTTTTTTTTTTTTTTTTTTTTTTTTTTGTTTTTTTTTGGGGGGGGGGGGCGCTATAATAAACATTAAGAGTTCTATTGTCAATGTTATTACTGGTAGCATTATCATTATTTCTATTAGTAAATCATCACTGTTATCATTATCATCACCATTAGTACTGAAACGCTTACTATTTAAGCATTAGCGTTATCTTTATTATTATCTTTAATATTCCTATCATTATCATCATAATGTTGATGATGATGATTATGAAGAAAAGATATGTGTGCGTGTGCGTGTGTATTTATGTGTGTGTGTGTGTTTGTGTGTGTGTGTGTGTGTGCGTGTGCGTGTGTATTTATGTGTGTGTGTGTTTGTGTGTGTGTGTGTTTGCGCGTGTGTGTGTGTGTTTGTGTGTGTGTGTGTTTGTGTGTGTATGTGTGTGTGTGTGTGCGCGCGCGCGCGCGCGTGTGTGTGTGTGTGCGCGAAATCATCATCAGAGTAATAACAACTATATTAATAATAACAGCATGAGTGTAAATAGAATTATAAGAATAAATATGGTAAGAATGACAGTAATGATGATCATAATAATAATGATGATGATGATGGTGATAATGATAATGATGGTAATTATACTAATTTTAGATATTAGTATGAATAAGGATAAAAATGATTTCGACAATCATAATTACAAAAATAGATATAAAATGACAATAGTAATGCTAACTGTAATAGTCATATAGATAGCGGTGATGATTATAGTAGTTATAGTTATAATGAGCAACAGTAAAATAATGATGTTGATAATGATGATAGTGATAATTACGATAATAACAATGATAATTACAAAATGATATCAATAATCAAATGACTAGTGATATTACATGATAAGATAATGAAAATGATCATGAAAATAATGAAATAAACACATTGACATAGATAAATAGATAAAAGCAAAAGATTATAATGATAATAACAACAAAGGGAATACAATGAATAACAATGGCAGTATCAGTAATAGTGATGATAATGGTGACAACGATAATGATAATGATGGAAATATTAATAATAACAATAAAATGCTTCAATGATAATGATGACAATGATGAGGATAGTAATATCAATATAATGATTATGATGATGATGATGATAACAGTAATAATGATAATGATAACAAAATAATGATCTAATAACAATAACAATGATAATGTAAATAACATCCATGATAGTGATAAAAGTAATAATAATAACAATGATGAAATCATTTTATTATAACCATGATAACAATGATAAAAATTATGATATTAATAGTCATGTAATAACTACCGATAATGGAAATGATTATGATGACGATGAAAATAATAAAATTGATAATAACAATTATGATATGATGAAGATAGTAAAAGCAACAATAAAAACAGCGAGAGCAATACTAATAATGATGATGGTGATGAAAGTGATGAAGATAGTGATGATAATGGTGACAACGATGATGATAATGATGGAAATATTAATAATAACTCTCTTTTTTTTATTTGATGTTTTATAGATTTACAGACACGGTTGCGCCTGTCTTTTTAGTTGTATTAATAGCCACCCCATTTTGTGATTATTGTGTCTTATTTAAACGTAATCAAGAATAATATAATAATATAATAAATAAAAAAGAATGAATGTAAGTAATTGAATACGTGATCATGAAAACCTTCCCTCATGCAATTGACATGCAACCGAGCATAGCTCAGTCAGTTCCGTGCAAGTCTTCTACTCAAGCGCCTCGAGTTCGCGTCCCAAACAGTAAGCCCTTAATTTTTTATTTTTTATTTATTTATTATTTTTTTTTTTTTGGGGGGGGGGTCGCTGTCATAATCGTTAAGAGTTCTATTGTCAATGTTATTACTGGTAGCATTATTATTATTTATATTAGTTAATCATCACTGTTATCATTATCATCATTAGTACTGAAACGCTTACTATTTAAGAATTATCGTTATCATAATCTTTATTATTCCGATCATTATCATCATCATCGACTCGCCATCGTTCTCATTACAATTTTTACTATCATCATTGTTATCATCATTATCATCATCATAATAAAATGATCGTCATCATTGTTGCTATCATTACCATCATGACCATTATCACTACTATCGTCATTATTGATATCAATATTATTATCATTATCATTTATGTTATTATTACTATTGCTATTATCATCATGATCATTATCATCACCATCATTACTTTTTCTTGATATCATTATCATTATTGTAATATAGTCAGTGTTATCATTACTATTACTAGTATCCTTATCTTTATCATTATCATCATCACCATCACCGTCATCATCACCATCACTACCATCATCATCACCATGATATTCATCATATCATCATCATCATCATCATCACTATCATGACTAATAACAATGATAACTTTCCTATTAATAACAACGACAACAACAATGATAAAACAAAAGCAAAAACGACAATAAATAAAGGAAAATACAAATTCAATAACAAGGGAATAATATGCTGTGAATGATGATGATGATGATTATGATGATGATGAGGATGATGATGTGGAGGAGGAGGAAGAGAAGACAGATAATAGTATAATAATAGTAGTAAAATAGTAGCAAAAATAGCAAAACTGATCATAATACTAATGATGATAATGATAATGACAGCAAAAACAACAATAAAAATTAAAAGAATGTGTGGTTTTCACCCTCCCCCCCGACCAACCCCATCTCCTCCCCCTCTTCCCCCCTCCTTTTCCTCACCCCCCCCACCTCGTCTCCCCTCTTATTCGCCCTCTCCCTCATTCTTTCGCCCTTACCCTCCCATCTACTTTTCGCTAATTTCTTACCCTTCTCTTCCTCCCTCCCTTTAGTTCTACCTTCTGTCTTGCTCCCTATCCTATCCTGCCTCCATCCTATCCCTATCCTATCCTGCCTCCATCCTATCCCTATCCTATCCTGCCTCCATCCTATCCCTATCCTATCCTGCCTCCATCCTATCCCTATCCTGGCCAGCATCCCTTTTAATTCTCTTTTTACTTCAAATTAACGTATTACTTTTATCATCTTACTTATCGAATCGCAGCTGCTTATTTTACGTTTTTTTCTCATTTTTTCTTGTTTTATAGATTTTCAAACACGGTTGCACCTGTCTTTTTAGTTGTAGTAATAGCAACCCTATTTTTTTATTATTGTATCTAAATTAAACGTTTATCATTTATTATTTTAAATCTTTTTACCGCTACGCCTCCGTCCGCGTGAGGTCATGAACCCCGTGTTTTCTCAAAATAAACAAAGTGGATAATTGTTAATAACAACAATGACAATGATAATAACGCTAATGATTATATTATGATAATGACAATACAAATAATGATAATGATAACAAAAAATATTTTTTTTTTATAATATCAACAAAACAAATATAACAATATTGGACTTATATATTATGATAATGGTACTAATGGTAATAATTATGATAAGAAAAATGATAATTATGGTGATGGAAATGATGACAACAAATAGAATCGTAATGATGATGATGACATAAAATAATGACGATTATGATGACAATAATGATGGTGATAATAGCAACAACAACAATGATAATTGTAATCAAGATAATTAAAAAAAAAAGACTATATGTAAGTAAGTGAATACGTGATCATGAAAACCTTCCCTCATGCAATTGACATGCAACCGAGCATAGCTCAGTCAGTTCCGTGCAAGTCTTCTACTCAAGCGCCTCGAGTTCGCGTCCCAAACAGGAAGCCCTTATTTATTTATTTTTTTTTTTTTTTGAGGGGTCGCTATCACAATCGTTAAGAGTTCTATTGTCAATGTTATCACTAGTAGCATTATTGTTATTTCTCTTAGTTAAACATCATAATTATTATCATTATCATCATCATTAGTACTGAAACGCTTACTATCTAAGCATTAGCGTTATCATAATCTTTATTATTCCGATCATTATCATCATCATCGACATCGCCATCATTTTTATTATCCATTTTTACTATCAAAATTGTTATCATCATTATCATCATGATAAAATGATTGTCATCATTGTTGCTATCATTATCATAAAGATCAGTATCACTACTATCATCATTATTGATATCAGTATTATTATCATTATCATTTATGTTATTATTACTATTGTTATTATCATCATGATCATTATCATCATCGTTACTTTTTCTTCCTGATATCATTATCATTATTGTAATAAAATAAGTGTTACCATTTCTATTACCATTATCCCTATCTTTATCATTTTCATCATCATTATCACCTTCATCATCACCATCACCAACATCACCATCACCATTATATCATCATCACCATCACCATCATAATTAATAACAGCGATAACTATCCTATTAATAACAACGATAACAACAATGGTGATGCTTGTAACGTTAATAACAAAAGCATCAACAACAACAACAACAATGATAAAACAAAACGACAAACGATAATAAAAAAGGAAAAGACAAATTCAATAAAAAGGGAATCATAATATGCTGTGAATGATGATGATGATGATGATGATTAAGATGATGATGGTGATGATGATGATGATGATGATGATGATGATGATGGTGATTAAGATGATGATGGTGATGATGATGATGATGATTAAGACGATGATGGTGATGATGATGATGATGATGATGGTGATTAAGACGATGATGGTGATGATGATGATGATGGTGATTAAGAAGATGATGATGATGATGATGATGATTAAGACGATGATGGTGATGATGATGATGATGATGATGATTAAGACGATGATGGTGATGATGATGATGATGATGATTAAGACGATGATGGTGATGATGATGATGATGGTGATTAAGAAGATGATGGTGATGATGATGATGATTAAGACGATGATGGTGATGATGATGATGATGATGATGATGATTAAGACGATGATGGTGATGATGATGATGATGATGATGATGATTAAGACGATGATGGTGATGATGATGATGATGATGATGATTAAGACGATGATGGTGATGATGATGATGATTAAGACGATGATGGTGATGATGATGATGATTAAGACGATGATGGTGATGATGATGATGATGATGATTAAGATGATGATTATACGGAGGAGGAGGAGGAGACAGATATTATTGTAATGATAGTAGTAAAATAGTAGTAAAAATAGCAAAACTCATAATAATACTAATGATATTAATGATAATGACAAAAAACAACAAAAATAAAAATGAAAAGAATGTGAGGTTTTTCCCCCCCCCCCCCCCCGGCCAGCCCCATCTCCTCCCTCCCTTCCCCCCTCCTTTTCCTCATCCTCGCCCCCCCCCCCCACCTCGTCTCCCCTCTTACTCGCCCTCTCCCTCATTCCTTCGCCCTTACCCTCCCGTCTCCTTTTCGCTAATTTCTTACCCTTCTCTTCCTCCCTCCCTTTAGTTCTACCTTCTGTCTTGCTCCCTATCCTATCCTGCCTCCATCCTATCCCTATCCTACCCTGCCTCCATCCTATCCCTATCCTATCCTGCCTCCATCCTATCCCTGTCCTATCCTGCCTCCATCCTATCCCTATCCTATCCTGCCTCCATCCTATCCCTATCCTGGCCAGCATCCCTTTTCATTCTCTTTTTACTTCAAATTAACGTATCACTTTTATCATCTTACTTATCAAATCGCAGCTGCTTATTTTACGTTTTTTTATTTTTTTTTATTGTTTTATAGATTTTCAAACACGGTTGCGCCTGTCTTTTTAGTTGTATTAATAGCCGTCCCATTTTATGAGTATTGTATCTTATTTAGACGTGTATCATTTATTATTTTAAATCTTTTTACCGCTACGCCTCCGTCCGCGTGAGTGGATAATTGTCAATAACAGCAATGGCAAGGATAATAACGCTAATGATTATATTAATGATAATGACAATACAAATAATGATAATGATAACAAAAACAATAACAATTTTGATAATATTAACAAAACAAATATAATAATATTGAACTTATAAAGATAAATTATGATAATGATGATAATGATACTAATGGTAATAATTATGATAAGAATAATGCTAATTATGTTGATGGAAATAATGACAACAAATAGAATCGTAATGATGATTATGATGGCAATGATGGTGATAATAACAACAACAACAATGATAATTGTAATCAAGATAATAATAAAAAAAAATGTATATAAGTAATTGAATACGTGATCATTAAAACCTTCCCTCATGCAATTGACATGCAACCGAGCATAGCTCAGTCAGTTCCGTGCAAGTCTTCTACTCAAGCGCCTCGAGTTCGCGTCCCAAACAGTAAGCCCTTAATTTTTTTTCTTTTTTATTTATTATTATTATTTTTTTTTTTGGGGGGGGGGTCGCTGTCATAATCATTAAGAGTTCTATTGTCAATGTTATTACTAGTAGCAATATTGTTATTTCTATTAGTTAATCGTCATCATCCTTAGTATTGAAAAGCTTATTTAAGCATTAGCGTTATCATAATCTGTATTATTCCGATCATTATCATCATAATTGTTATCATCACTATCATCATCATAATGGAATGATTGTCCTCATTGTTGCTATAATTATCATAATGAGCATTATCACTACTATCATCATTATTGATATCAATATTATCATCATTATCATGGATATTATTATTATTATTATTATTATCATTATTATCACATCAACATCATTATCACCATCACCATCATCATCATTATCATTATCACCATCATCATCACCATATAATTAATAACAGTGATAACTATCATATTAATAACAACAACAACAATAATGATAAAACAAAAGCAAAAACGATAATAAAAAAGGAAAAGACAAATTCAATAACAAGTGAATAATAATATGCTGTGAATGATGATGATGATGGTGATGATGATGAGGTTGATGATGATGTGGAGGAGGAAGAGGAGGATTATGATGATGATGTTGGTGATGATGATGATGATGATTATGAAGAAAAAATATGTGTGTGCATGTGCGTGTGTGTGTGTGTGTGTGTTTGTGAGTGTGTGTGTGTGTACGCGAAATCATCATCAGAGTAATAACAATTATATTAATGATAACAACATGAGTGTAAATATAATTATAAGAATAATGATAATAAAAATGACAGTAATAATGATCATAATAGTAATGATGAATAATGATAAAAATTATTTCCATAATGATAATGACAAAAATAAACATAAAATGACAATAGTAATGCTAACTGTAATAGTTATATGAATAGAGGTGATGATGATAGTAGTTATACTTATAATGAGCAACAGTAAAATAATGATGTTAATGATTGTGATAGTGATGATTACGATGATAACAATGATAATTACAAAATTATATCAATAATTAAATGACTCCTGATATTAAATGATTAAATGAAAATAGTGAAATAAACACAATGATATAGATAAATAGATAAAAGCAAAAGATCATAATGATAATTCTTACCCTTCTCTTCCTCCCTCCCTTTAGTTCTACCTTCT
>NW_028234416.1:18083612-18091112 GCF_977035675.1 Penaeus japonicus | reverse complement strand
TGAACTTCATTAGGCAATATGTGAGGTGAGGTGACGTCATGACATGTTTGTTTTGAGTGATGGATTTACGGATTGTTTGAAAGGTAGATGGGAAGAGTGATTTTTTTTTTTTTTTGTATGTTAGATGCGTTGAGTGCTTGGTGTAATGGGTAGATGATAGATAGATATGTTTTTTTTTGTATATATGTTGTTTTTTTATCAAATTTTCTTTTTTATCTAGATGAGATAAACATTCAAGCAATGTTTCCCTATTCCGTACGTGTAGTAGATATTTCACATATGTATATTTTTCCATTTCCGTTCTCATGCACCACGGAATTCACAGTAATTTGATATACAGTAAATCCTTTTCCTATACAGTATGATAACAACGTTAATCACCCTAGTTCAATATATAGAGTATAATTCCTTTATATGCAATAATCAGTAGACAGATATACATTATCCATTTTTACAAGAACAACGAATATATAAACTTTAATTTCCCGCTCACTTATTAATGCCAATTCCTTTTTATGTTCACAGATCTTAAAAGAAAAGGCGCATACGAAGAGCCCTCCTTCCTACAGAAAAGAAACTTATTGATATATTCATATGTACATACCCCAAAGTCATTTAATAAATGATAATAAAGGTGATGATAACGATGATTGTGGTTTCTGGGAAATGTTTATAGGTTCGTGATTTGCCTGGAGATCTAAGGGTTACGTGTGTATTTCTTGATTGTTACGCCAGGATTAGTTTATCATATTTTCAGTTGTACTTTTTTACAGAAAAAAATATAAATGGGAATGGATGTATTATAATATTTATTTTCTCAGGGCACGAATAATTGTTTTACTTGAAAAGACAAGGAGAGAGAAAGGAAGAAACTATCTCTTGGTTGTCCTCTTTATAGCGTTCGTAAGGGTGGAAATTCCTCTACACAGGACTTAAGGGGCATTATAATACTCTAATAAAGCCTTGGGCGGGATGGATGATTTTTGTTACTACTGCTGTGATCTTATACTTTTGTTTCTAATGATGCAATAAATTACCTAATAAGATTTTTCTTGTTTCTCTCTCACCCTTCCTTTATTACGAAGATAAGAATGCATGCAGATGAAAAAAAAAATCCTAATTTTTGGTGTTATATTAACATTATCTTTATAATGGTCATCCTTTGTGCAATGTATTTGACAAGGTCATCAAATAATGATATATTGTTTGATTTCGTTTCTTTTTTCCCTTTGTCGTATTTACCTGTTATTTAATGATAACTCGAGGGTATTTAACTTAATCGACAACGGTGTTTCATTTTACCTTAGGAACCTACGTGGGAGAAAAAAAAATTCTTCCGTTTTCTGTTTACTGCTGAACTGAAGATTTAGGGGATCCGTATTTATTTTCTTACACGGTTTTAGGCGAAATATTTTGGGAGGGGAGGGGGGGAAGGGGATATATATAAAACTCAGCGAGGACGTATATAAGTGAAAGCCATAAATTTTATTCATATTCCTTGTTGCTTTGGTAATTTGTGCTTTACACCTACCAGTTATAGCAACTAAAAAAATACTGGAGCTAAGCTACTCCTTCAATCCCCCCCCCCTTTCCCTCCTGTAGATCCGACAATGAAGCGAAGTGATCCCAATACTGTTTTATTAAAAGGGTATATACATAAATAACCAATGTTTCTAGTTTACTTCACCGCGATACAGAAGGATAATGATAATGAGAATGATAATTCAGATTTGTATGAAGTGAGGTAATATCACAGGGGACCGTAAGAGCGGTGTTCTCTCATTGTGCAACAAGTTTTCTGTAGTTTTCTTTACAACATCCATCAAGTTTCTTCGTTTGTCCTCGGTGTCTCAGAACCTGGGGCGAGAGAGTGATTTTGTAAAAGAAGAATATCTATTGTCCTTGATCTTATTCCCAATTGAAAATATTCCATGATCAAGGTCACATATTCTTTTTTTAAGGGATTTGCATATTTCCACTAACGCATCTGTATAAAAGTAACGCTTGGGTATTCAAATCAAGATTAAAAGATGAATGATTTTTTTTTTTTCGAAATAAAGGTGAATCGCAAAAACAATTCCATCTGCTCTTCCCGCCGCCACAACGGTGAAAATACCAAGTGATTCACTCTCACTTACCTCACAAATTGTCTAATGAAGTTGACATACGAGGCAACGTTGACATAGACACCCGGGACTTCCCTCTGAGCGCAGCCGAGACCCCAGGCAACCAAGCCGACGACAGTCCAGCTGTTGTCGTTATCGTTTCGACAGACAAGCGGGGAACCACCATCACCCTGGAAGGTCAATGAGGGAAACTGAGGTGCTGATGGGGCAGTGGGAGGTATTTTTTTTAAGATGTGATTCTCGCTTTTCTCTCTCCACTCATCTCCTCTCCTTCCTCTCTACCTCTCTCTCCCTCTTTGTCTTTGTCTCTCTCTCTCTCTCTCTCACTTTGTCTCTTTTTATCTATGCACCCCTATGCATCTGTCTCTCATTCTCACTCCACCCCCTCTCTCTCTCTGTCTCTCACTCTCATTCTCTCTCTCTCTCTCTCATTCTCTCTCTCTCTCTCTCTCTCTCTCTCTCTCTCTCTCTCTCTCTCTCTCTCTCTCTCTCTCTCTCTCTCTCTCTCTCTCTCTCTCTCTCTCTCTCTCTCTCTCTCTCTCTCTCTCTCTCTCTCTCTCTCTCTCTCTCTCCCTCCCTCCCTCTCTCTCTCTCTCTCTCGTGTGTGTGTGTGTGTGTGTGTGTTCCCTCGTCCTCTACTTACGGTGCATGCGTCGTTCCCTTCCACGCCCCCTGCGCAGACGAAGGACGTCTGGTCGAGGGTGAAGTTGGCGCCGAGGCGGGCCGCCCCCAGGCGGTGCTGGCAGGCGAAGGGGTCGACGATGGGAACTTCCACAGCGCGAAGGACGTTTTGGAAGGCGTTGCCAGGGATGGTCGGGTCGCCGCCCCAGCCGGACACGGCGCACCTGCGGAAGGAGGGTTGGAAGGGCTTTTGTGAGGATATATTCATTCAGCTATCTATTCATTTATCTGTTCCTTTATTCTGCTGGAGATTTTTTTTTCTCAAGGCAAGGGGCTGACGGCCATTTGTTTATTCATCTGTAATTTCAATTGTAAAGATTTGCCTCAACGCCCGCAAGAGCTGATCTCCGCTAAAAATTCATTTCCAAAAGGTTAAATGGAATAACTTTAACGGTATGTACGGTATGCGGAGGTTGCACTCTTAAGCAAATAATTCCAAAAGAACAATCAAACTTCCTTCGATTATCTGAAAGGCAGACTCCCCGTCAAAGATCACTGCCAGGTTAACAAATTCACTTCATAGCAGATAAAACCCAAAAGGACAAACAAACTTCCTTCAACAACTTCAAAAGCAGACATCCCCCACCCGCCCTCAAAGATAACTCCCAAAGGTTTAAATATATTCTACGACCCAATGAACCAACAGAGCCACTTCGTGATTAATCCCAAAGAGAACAAAACAAACAATCTCTCTTCAACCATCTTAAAATCAACCCTGCCCCCCCCCCCCCTCCCTCAAAAAAAAAAAAAAAAAAAAAAAAAAACGCAGAGCAAACTCACTTCAAGCCCTTGAAGAACTGGCCCTGCGAAGGCAAGCAGACGGTGCCGATGTTGGTGGCGAGCGTATTGCTGACGGGGGTCGCGAGGTGGACCAGAGCGATGTCGTTGGCGAGAGTCTGGGGGTTGAACTGAGGGTGGACGACGATTCTGTCGACCGGGACGTCACGGTGGGGGAAGACGGGGGAGTCCTGGGGGTTGGAGAAGTCCAGCTCGCCCAGACGCACGATCAGGTTGTTGGGGCTGGTTGGGGAGAGAGAGGGTGATTGGTGATGGGAATTTGGGGGGGAAGTGATGATTTGGGGAAGGTGATGATCAGGGGTGATGATTGGGGAAGGTGATGATCAGGGGTGATGATTGGGGAAGGTGATGATCAGGGATGATGATTGGGGGAGGTGATGATCAGGGGTGATGATTGGGGGAGGTGATGATCAGGGGTGATGATTGGGGGAGGTGATGATCAGGGGTGATGATTGGGGAAGGTGATGATCAGGGGTGATGATTGGGGAAGGTGATGATCAGGGGTGATGATTGGGGAAGGTGATGATCAGGGGTGATGATTGGGGAAGGTGATGATCAGGGGTGATGATTGGGGGAGGTGATGATCAGGGATGATGATTGGGGAAGGTGATGATCAGGGGTGATGATTAGGGAAGGTGATGATCAGGGGTGATGATTAGGGAAGGTGATGATCAGGGGTGATGATTGGGGGAGGTGATGATCAGGGATGATGATTAGGGAAGGTGATGATCAGGGATGATGATTGGGGAAGGTGATGATCAGGGGTGATGATTAGGGAAGGTGATGATCAGGGGTGATGATTAGGGAAGGTGATGATCAGGGGTGATGATTAGGGAAGGTGATGATCAGGGGTGATGATTGGGGAAGGTGATGAAAAGGGACGGCGACTGGCGAAGGTGATGATCAGGGGTGATGATTAGGGAAGGTGATGATCAGGGGTGATGATTGGGGGAGGTGATGATCAGGGGTGATGATTGGGGAAGGTGATGATCAGGGGTGATGATTGGGGGAGGTGATGATCAGGGGTGATGATTGGGGGAGGTGATGATCAGGGGTGATGATTGGGGGAGGTGATGATCAGGGGTGATGATTGGGGAAGGTGATGATCAGGGATGATGATTGGGGGAGGTGATGATCAGGGATGATGATTAGGGAAGGTGATGATCAGGGGTGATGATTAGGGAAGGTGATGATCAGGGGTGATGATTGGGGGAGGTGATGATCAGGGATGATGATTGGGGAAGGTGATGATCAGGGGTGATGATTAGGGAAGGTGATGATCAGGGGTGATGATTGGGGAAGGTGATGATCAGGGGTGATGATTGGGGGAGGTGATGATCAGGGATGATGATTGGGGGAGGTGATGATCAGGGATGATGATTGGGGAAGGTGATGATCAGGGGTGATGATTGGGGGAGGTGATGATCAGGGATGATGATTGGGGGAGGTGATGATCAGGGATGATGATTGGGGAAGGTGATGATCAGGGGTGATGATTGGGGGAGGTGATGATCAGGGATGATGATTGGGGAAGGTGATGATCAGGGGTGATGATTAGGGAAGGTGATGATCAGGGGTGATGATTGGGGAAGGTGATGATCAGGGGTGATGATTAGGGAAGGTGATGATCAGGGGTGATGATTGGGGAAGGTGATGATCAGGGGTGATGATTTGGGGAGGTGATGATCAGGGGTGATGATTGGGGAAGGTGATGATCAGGGATGATGATGGGGGAAGGTGATGATCAGGGGTGGTGGATTGGGGAAGGTGATGATCAGGGGTGATGATTGGGGAAGGTGATGATCAGGGGTGATGATTGGGGAAGGTGATGATCAGGGGTGAGGGGTGATGATTGGGGAAGGTGATGATCAGGGTGATGATTGGGGAAGGTGATGATCAGATCAGGGGTGATGATTGGGAAGGTGATGATCAGGGGTGATGATTGGGGAAGGTGATGATCAGGGGTGATGATTGGGGGAGGTGATGATCGGGGAGGTGATGATCAGGGGTGATGGGGGAGGGTGATGGTAGGGGGTGATGATTGGGGAGGGTGATGATAAGGGGTGATGATTGGGGAGGTGATGATCAGGGGTGATGATTAGGGAAGGTGATGATCAGGGTTGATGATTGGGGTAGGTGATGGTCTGGGTCGCGGAGTAGGGAGGGTGATGATCAGGGGTGGTGATTGGGGAAGGTGATGATCAGGGATGATGATTGGGGAAGGTGATGATCAGGGGTGATGATTGGGGAGGTGATGATCAGGGGTGATGATTGGGGAAGGTGATGATCAGGGGTGATGATTGGGGAGTGATGATCAGGTGATGATTGGGGAGTGATGATCAGGGTGATGATTGGGGGAGGTGATGATCAGGTGATGATTGGGAAGGTGATGATCAGGGGTGTTGATTGGGGAGGTGATGATCAGGGGTGATGATTGGGGAAGGTGATGATCAGGGGTGATGATTGGGGAAGGTGAGGATCAGGGTAGATGATGGGGGAAGGTGATGCACTGGGAAGATGATTGGGGGAGGTGATGATCAGGGGTGATGATTGGGGGAGGTGATGATCAGGGGTGATGATTAGGGAAGGTGATGATCAGGGGTGATGATTGGGGGAGGTGATGATCAGGGGTGATGATTGGGGGAGGTGATGATCAGGGGTGATGATTTGGGGAAGGTGATGATCAGGGGTGATGATTAGGGAAGGTGATGATCAGGGGTGATGATTGGGGGAGGTGATGATCAGGGGTGATGATTTGGGGAATGTGATGATCAGGGGTGATGATTGGGGGAGGTGATGATCAGGGGTGATGATTGGGGAAGGTGATGATCAGGGGTGATGATTGGGGAAGGTGATGATCAGGGATGATGATTGGGGAAGGTGATGATCAGGGATGATGATTGGGGGAGGTGATGATCAGGGGTGATGATTGGGGGAGGTGATGATCAGGGGTGATGATTGGGGAAGGTGATGATCAGGGGTGATGATTGGGGGAGGTGATGATCGGGGGTGGTGGTGTCGTTAGGTGATGATCAGGGGTGATGATTGGGGGAGGTGATGATCAGGGGTGATGATTGGGGAAGGTGATGATCAGGGGTGATGATTGGGGAAGGTGATGATCAGGGGTGATGATTGGGGAAGGTGATGATCAGGGGTGATGATTGGGGAAGGTGATGATCAGGGGTGATGATTGGGGGAGGTGATGATCAGGGGTGATGATTAGGGAAGGTGATGATCAGGGGTGATGATTAGGGAAGGTGATGATCAGGGGTGATGATTAGGGAAGGTGATGATCAGGGGTGATGATTGGGGGAGGTGATGATCAGGGGTGATGATTGGGGAAGGTGATGATCAGGGATGATGATTGGGGAAGGTGATGATCAGGGGTGATGATTGGGGAAGGTGATGATCAGGGGTGATGATTGGGGAAGGTGATGATCAGGGGTGATGATTGGGGAAGGTGATGATCAGGGGTGATGATTGGGGAAGGTGATGATCAGGGGTGATGAGCCGGGTCGTTGATGATCAGGGGTGATGATTGGGGAAGGTGATGATCAGGGGTGATGATTGGGGGAGGTGATGATCAGGGGTGATGATTGGGGAAGGTGATGATCAGGGGTGATGATTGGGGGAGGTGATGATCAGGGGTGATGATTTGGGGAGGTGATGATCAGGGGTGATGATTAGGGAAGGTGATGATCAGGGGTGATGATTGGGGAAGGTGATGATCAGGGGTGATGATTGGGGAAGGTGATGATCAGGGGTGATGATTGGGGGAGGTGATGATCAGGGGTGATGATTAGGGAAGGTGATGATCAGGGGTGATGATTGGGGGAGGTGATGATCAGGGGTGATGATTGGGGAAGGTGATGATCAGGGGTGATGATTGGGGGAG
>NW_028234416.1:18051112-18058612 GCF_977035675.1 Penaeus japonicus | reverse complement strand
TACACACACAAACATATATAAACACACACATATATATATATATATATATATATATATATATATAAATACATACATGTATGTAATAGTATATATAGTAATCTTCCCATGGTTAGACTTATAAAAGGTGGAACAGCTTATCATAAAAAAAAAAATACATAACGGCAATATGTTCCAAAAGATATATGTACTATATATGCAATAACTTATGAACTTTACAAAAGCAAACCTATGAGTATGTGCAGTATAATCTGATGTACAAATATTAGAAAAATTTACACCATCCGTCAATAAATCCCACCTCAAAACATATAGATAACATAAATGAATGTCTAGTGACACTTTACTAAGTGATTATATGTATAAGCAATAGGTTTCCATTAATGAATAGATCGATTCACACATATAGATAGATAGATAGGTAGACAGATAGATGAATAGGTAGAAACAGATGATTGTATATGCTAAGAAAAACTACCAGCTCCACAAATTAAGTAATTTCTCTGAAGACACGGGCGTCACTTCCGGTTGCTCTCACCAGTGATTAGAAAATACACTCGAAGAAGCAAAAAACTAAATAAAGCTTAACCGTTTTGTTTGTGTGTTTAATATGTTCCATAAGAAAGATTCTTCGGATATTCACTATGGGCTTCAGGAAAAAGGGTTTAGGTCGACTATTGAGTACATACATGTGCAAGATATCTGGTACTTCGTGTGCAATCATATGTTATTTTATAATTCAATCCACATGCTTAAGTGTACATTAAAACAGGGATTACAGTTTCCTTAAATAAACCTCTAAACACCAAATACATACAATTATATTTTATGTCTTGTAGTTGCATGTGTATGACATTTGTTTTTGTTTCTCTTATTTATAGACACAGCAATCACGTAATAAATTATATCTATTCAGTTAACTGTGTGCATACCAACGACTTAAATTAGCATGAATAACGAATATTAAAGTTATCAAGTATTTACAGCATGTATCTGACCACGACAATGTATATCGTATGTGCGCACAAACGCACATGAAAGTACATCTGTAATTATAAATCATTTTAACTCTATATATTCAATTACACATGTACGTCTCTCTGCACTCCCAGTGTGTGCATTTCGCCCTTTTGGCAGAAAATGCAATAGATCGCATGTGCGTGTGTACGTGTGTGCGCGCGCGTGTGTTTGCGTGTAGTCCCTGTGTCTGTGGCCCCCTCTCTCCCTCGCCTGTGCTGCCATCTCTAAACAATCGTGAAAAGACCCCCCAAAATTAACCAAATATAACCCAAATACCTCTTTCTCTCTCTCTCTCTCACCTCTCTCTCTCTGTAAGTAACGAGAGACTTTCGCAGCAGACCCACATGCATGTCCATGGCTTAGACTGAGGCATGACTAACTCCATCTCCTTCCCCAAAGAAGTCTTGAGACCTTGAGAAAATAATCGCCTCGAGCCATTAATTTTATGAAAGGTTCCTCAGACCAAAACGCAACACCCACCCTCGAGAATCTCCTCTAAAATTAAACATTAATAGTAGATTTGTTGCTCTTTAAAAAAAGAAAGAAAGGAAGGAAAGGGAAACGGAAAGGACAGGAGGAGGAGGACGTGGACGAGGACCTCCTTCGGGTAGTGAGAGGAACTATTTTGGAAGGTTCTTTTGAAAGGTTTAATTTTATAAAGCAAGAACAAAATGCCCAAAAAGAAGTCAGGTATGTTTCCTCTGTGTGTCTTAGGGTTGATGAACCACTGTTTTTCTTTTTTTTTTTTCTTTTTAATTATTATTTGTTATGAAATGATTGTGTGCAAGTGTTTCAGTTCATTGTCTTTTGTGATGATGTGTTGGAGTTGTATGAGAATAAAAGGGTTTTGGCGTGCATTAGGGTCCTTTGGTTCTCGGTGTTTGGGGTTTCTGTCGTTGCTTTGAAGAATTGCTTTGTCAAGTTGTTTTAAGAAATGGTTTTGTTTTCAGTTATTTCCTTTGTTCAGTTGCCTAGGCCAAGATAGACAAAGAGAGGGAGTTTGAGGAGAATCTACGTTAACAGATAGATATAGGTTTCGAGCCGAGCATTTTTGTACTTTTGGTTAGAGATTGATTTTGTTGATTAGGAAATTTCTATTTTTATATATATGGGTAGTTGCCTAAATTTTGGTTTGTTTGGGTTTCAGGAAATTGATGCCGCAATACATTTTTAACCAACTGTAGGCACTTGGTGAACTATATATTAGTGTTATTAGGATATTTCATTAGCAATTTTTTATGCTTTTATCAGAAAGCAGTGTGATCTAACTGCCAGTCAAGCGGTAACATAAGTGGTAGCTTATAAGATGAATGTGCAATTTACAATACATTCATAGAGTCCTAAAGTTGTAGGTCTTTTCGCAAAAGACCCTGGCAAGGAAATGCCGTTGAGATAGGTTCCTTCAGGTCGTGTTAGGTTAAGTTTTACAAAGCTGTAAAGATGAACACAGCCATATAGATTTTTTTATTACTTAGTGATTGCCAGAAAAAATAAGCGCTTAAGTTGTAAGATTTGCTTGGTAAATGTTTAAAAAACACCATAAATATACTTTTGTTGATTGGCATAGCCTTCACACCGGTTGACGCTTAACCAAAGGCCAACAAACTTCTGCCATGTATTTTCAAGCATACATGGTCGAGGTTTTTGTCCTTTTTTGAAGCACAACCTTAAAGCTGCAGCTGTCATTTGACATGTCAGCTTCAGATTGTAGGCATCTGTCAAACATCACATAAAAGTGCAAGTGGGTTTACTGTCAGTGATTAAATATTTCTTAATCATTAGGATTATTTGGCAATGAGTTTTGTAATAAGCGCTACTTAACCCTTTCCCAATGGGGCACTCGCTACCGCGAGACCCTATTGCCGTGCGATTGATTGAATGCAAAATTGTCCATGGACTGGCCATGCGCCGGCATCAGGGTTTGGCTGTGTAACCGTCGTCATAGGGTTAATTTTCAAGAGCAATTCTCTTGGCTCTGTCATGTCACATGAACAAATAATCTTATTGTAATATGTAAGACTGAACATTTTGGAATAACTTAGAAAGAAATGTTATAATCTACTCAATGGAGATCAATATCACATAATTTTTTCTTAATATTTATTGATATTTTTTTAACTTATGCATTTTACCAAATCATTAAATATGTAAACCCAACTCTAAGTTCATGTGCATCAATTGAATTTGTTCCCAATTTGTTAACTGATCCGTTTAATCTTTGATGGGAAACAGATTTTATGCTTTTATGATTATGTAATTGCACATTGATATTTATCCATTTTAGAACTATAGTGTAACAGTGCCAGAGCAAAGGGACATTTTTAATTTATTTAGGCAAATCTTATGCTTTGGTATCTTGTATTTTAAAAATTTAGTAAGCAAGTGAGTTGAATCTGGTAAATCGTATTGACAACTCTGCTGGATCAGTTGAATTATCTGGCTCAGATGGATGGGACTCCACTCTAAGCTTACTTGGCTGCCCCTCAGCCTTGCCATAACATCTCTATAAAACATTTTTTTGTGGAAAATCAATCTAATTGAACATCAGTGTATTGGTGCAAGATATGATAGCAACATTGGCCAACAGCCT
The DNA here is from genome assembly GCF_977035675.1 of Penaeus japonicus. Lineage (NCBI taxonomy): Eukaryota > Metazoa > Arthropoda > Malacostraca > Decapoda > Penaeidae > Penaeus > Penaeus japonicus. The sequence goes on along the minus strand of NW_028234416.1, from coordinate 18,055,005 downwards.
AGTCTGACTTCATCAATGGTTCCAGCTTTTTCAAGAATTCATATTTGGTTCTGAGTCTGAGCCCAATTCACAGGTGATTTCCATCAAAATTGCTTATCAGACGAAATTCATTGATTGACGGAAATGATTGGATCATACCTGAGCAACCTTTTGTTAGATAAAAATAGAACTGGTCATCATCTTTAAAGGTTTTGACTTGCATCATTTTCCCATTTAATTATCTTAGAAAAGATTTCTCCAGACTTTGAAGCCTTTTGAAAGATTCGAGAGTTTAAAATTATTGTATAGTTTGTCTAGGTAGTTATATTATCTCCAGAATTTTAGATTTCATGAATATATTTTTTTCCAAGAAGTTTTGTGTAGCTGATTAAAACTGATTAAGATTTTTGAGAACTAGAATGCATTGAAAGAATGAAGAAATTATTGGTTTAAAGAAAATCAGTAGGTTTGCGTCATCCTTATAATTCTATGATTTTGACATTGAATAAGTAGAACCTCTGTTTAGAATTTAAGATACTTTGTCTATACCATTTGTTTAGAATTTATAAAGGTGCAAACCAAAGTACAAAATTTGATTTATTGAACTTTAAACTATGTTGCCTACGTAGTTTTATTCTTTGTTTATTGGTGGAAAAACAGTAGCTGGATTTGATAATATGGAACACTGATACATTTGTTGATTTATTTAATGTTGTTTTTATTGGCATAGTTTTTTTATTTTTTCATCTTATAGATTTTATTATTGGTATTATTATTACTATTATTATTGTCATTATTATTATTATTATTACTGTTATTATTATCATTTTATGTATGATTTTATTATTATCTGTATTATTGTTATTTTCATGATTATGATGATGATTTTTTCTTTATTATTATTATTATTATTATTATTATTATTATTATTATTATTATTATTATTAATATAATTGTTGTTGTTTTTCCTGTTGTTATTGGTATTATTATAAATATGACCATTGTCATTATTGTTATAATTATGATCATTATCATTATTATTATTGTTATTATTATTTTTATTTTTTAAAATTATAATTACTATTATTATTATTATTATTATTATTATTATTATTATTATTATCATTATTTTATCATTATTATTATTATTATTATGATTATTATTATTATTATTATTATTATTATTATTATTATTATTATTAATATTGTTATTGTTGTTTTTCCTGTTGTTATTGGTATTATTATAAATATGACCATTGTCATTATTGTTATAATTATGATCATTATCATTATTATTATTGTTATTATTTTTTTTATTTTTTATTATTATTACTATTATTATTATTGTTATTATTATTATCATTATTTTATCATTATTATTATTATTATTATTATTATTATTATTATTACTATTATTATTATCATAAAATTTATTTTTATTATTGTCATCCTTGTTTTTATTGATGTAGATATTGATATTGTCAGTATTGCTGTTATTGTTATCGGCATAATTATTGGGTGTTATCAGCATTATCATGATTAAGTCTGAATAAATTTTGCCAACAGTTCATATTCAAATTACCAATACTATTGAGCTTCTTGTAATTATATATAATATAACACATGTAGCAAGTAGTATTGTTCAATTAGGAATTTGAAACTAATGGCTTCCGATTGATGTAGAAGTAGCACCTTAAAGATAGGAAATATTAATAATTTATCTCTGTATAAAGAAATCAGTGTTATGATGAAACTTGCATGAATCGTTTTAATAATTTGTATTTGGAGTGTAATAGTTCACATTAATGATTGATTGCTAATTGTCTTTAAATGAGAAAAAAAGGAGAGTAGTGTCATCTGCATGTAGTACACTGTTTGACCAACTTAACAGAATATAACATTGTGTTCTAACCTGTACATATGTTTGTAAAGAGATTTTTATGATATGATTTGTGCAACAACTTGTGTACTATTTGTATTTGCTTCATGATGTAACTAGATGATAATGTGAATTTTACGTAATAAAATCTGGACTTTTATTTATGACTTAAGATATTATAAGTATTGATGTATCATTTAGATAATCTTATTTAGATGTATTTGATAGGTTCCTATATTTTTGATGATGACATCATGTACTCTGAATGAATATTAGACATTTAAATGAATTTATTTTTGAAATAATATAAAACTGGTAGTGTCAGAATAGAGGAGTTGGATAATGATAACTTTTTGTGTGGAATCAAAGATCTCTTTTTTCGCTTTCAGAAAAAGACAAAATTGAATTATATAATAATATCTTTGTCATTTACATCCTTTTTACTGTAAGGTTATTCTGTTTCTTTCACATTTTATTCACTATCAGGTAAAATAAGCGCAAATAATTTTTCCATAGAATATTACGTAGATACATGATAAAGCACCTTAATATGGTATGAAATCATAAATCTGTAAAAAGGAATAGATTTATAATAATTTTCTTATTATCAGTAGGAAGGGAAATTACAGTAGAAGTTTTACATGCCCTCATCTGAAATTCACCTGATTTCTCATTCTGTGCTGTTTTATTGTGGAATTTCTTCTTGAGAGATTCAAAGGTGCTACCTGAGATCAATTCCAAATTTCTGTAAGTGAGATGATAATGAAGAAGCATTTTTGTTTGAAAACTTTTTTTCTTTTTTTTTTAAGAATTACCAAAAATTTACCAATAATTTGTAAATGGAAAAGTTACATATAAGATTTTCGTGAGATTTATAAAATAGAGTTAGTTGGGAGTCTCTCTAGGGAATAGATAGGTATGGAAGTAAATTGATTAGATTAGGTAATATTATTTTTGATCAGATAAGTAGTTTATTGAATATGAAGAGAATGTTTGAATGATGATTTTATTTTTTCAGTTTTATTTATTTATTTTTATGAGTTATAAGCTTTAAAAACAATATTGTAATCATAAATTGAGCTATGATACACCAAGTTTGATATTACCATCTATTGCTCAGTTAATTTTAAAGAGAAAGTGAATTGAATGTTAGTATTTAACATAAGATAAACCATGTCACTGACCTGTGATAGTGAATGAATCCTAGAATTCATAAAAGAATAGCAAAAGCATCATAAGATTGATTAGTAGCTTCAAAATTAATTTCATTAATTCACCTTAATGAATGAAAGAAAGAGAATAGAAATGACCCACAAGGACCCCTTGTAAACACCCCTCTCCTGTTACCTCCCAGCTGTTACAAACAGCAGCAGCCTGGCGGCCGATTTCAAGACAGGGAGTGGGGGTTCCCCAGACTCCCCTAACAATCCCAAGAAGAAAAGACGGACGTCCAACACACCGTCCTCAGCGCAAGGACCTCCCTCGACACCCCCAAGCCATGACTTGGTTCCTCCCCCACTTACAGGTAAGGCTAAAGTAGGAAGGTTATCAATGTGGGTTGACTTGTGTATGTCCGTGTTAAGACTTTATGCATGTGTCTCTTTTGGGGATTATTTTTGCATTTATATACTGTACACCCACACACACACACACACACACACACACACACACACACACACACACACACACACACACACACACACACACACACACACACACACACACACACTCTCTCTCTCTCTCTCTCTCTCTCTCTCTCTCTCTCTCTCTCTCTCTCTCTCTCTCTCTCTCTCTCTCTCTCTCTCTCATATATTTGCACACTTTCATGCGCACTTAGACATTCATGCACATTCACACAGTCACATACATATACACATTCACACAGTCACATACATTCACACATTCACACACATTCATGCACATTCACACACATTCACACTCACATTCACACTCACTCTCACTCTCACTCTCACTCTCAAACTCTCTCTCTCTCTCTCTCTCTCTCTCTCTCTCTCTCTCTCTCTCTCTCTCTCTC
>NW_028234416.1:18036112-18043612 GCF_977035675.1 Penaeus japonicus | reverse complement strand
TTCTTCATGTAATGAATTTGTAATTTTGTGCAACTCTGATTAAAAAAAGTAACAGATAGTTTAGAATCTAGGAGTTAGTGCACACAACTGATATTTCTTAAATGCTCAGTATGCAACTTTTGTAATTTTTATGAAGAGAGTACTGATGTTATGGCTCTTCACTTAAGTTGTTATAATTGGTTTCACCAATTTTGAAGTTACAAAAAAAAATTGTAATCTATTTATTTCCACCTCATTTTTATTCAAACCTTTTCTCTCATGAAGAAAGATGCTTCAAGATTGCATAGGGTAATGAGAATAATGAAAAAAAATATTTTCCAGCATTGTCATTCATAGTCACAAGCATATTTTTTGTTTTTAGTTTTGATTAAGTTTACTACTTATGGTGTGCTTTTTCTATTGCTGCAGTTAAGATCTTCAATTTTATTTGGCCAAACTTTATTCCTTAGTATCATTTAATGATTCTCATAATTTTTTTGATTTCATCCAACAAATAGTTTCAGCCTCTCAAGTGTGCCACAGAACAAAATTTGAATTCTTAAAAATGCAGGAAGCCTTGATGACATCAGAGCAAGCAGTTGGCCTATGTTGGTGATGTGTCTGATGCAAAATCAGTTGATGTTACATTGAATTAAGGTTTCAGGCTAAATTTGTTGTATGCATGATGGCAGAAATTCAGAGGAAGAGACTAAGGTGTGCCAATGCAAGCTTAGAATGGAATCTTGTCACTTTGAGACAGAAAATCTGTCTAATCCAATAAGGACCTGGAGGGCAATGGTGACGAAAGTTTGCATGAGAGGGTGGGAGAGGGGAAAGACATTTTTTTTTTACATAATGCACTGACTAGAAATAAGGGGTATAGGAAAAGGTGTTTTCTGTGCTCCTGGCTGTGCTCACCTGCCCTTCAGGGGAGCATATGGGTGTTTTTTTCTGAAGAGCTATAGCCTTGAAATTTTAATATGTTATTTGTATGTATCCACGTATGATATTATGTGAAGTTCATGAAGTTTGGGTCATAACTTTTTTATGTGTGATTTATTTTGAAAATCCTAAAAAAAATTGAAATTTAATGCAGCCTATAATATTCAGTCAATTGCTTTAACCCAGTGACCCAACTGGTCGTCAGGATGGGTGGTCTATGACACCTAGCAGGACCGGCTAAAGATTAGAGGGACGAGGAATGTGTTTTTTCTGCCCTCAAGGTAGCACAGACTAGCTCAAATTTTTCTTTCCGGAAATCTATCATAACATTTAGGATTATCCAGACTTTGAAACCCTGTAGTTCTGGAGCTAGCGTCATTACAGCCATAATGCGTCACGTACCCATTGACATTCGTCTTTTAGGCCTAATTGGTGCCGTCATGTATGTCATGACACCTGTACGCATTGGGTTAAAAAAAATCCATATATATTTCTCACACATGTCTAAAAAATGGTATGAGGAAACTGCCTTTTCTTGTTTAGTTACTGAGTAGAAAATATAATAAAAATTTTAAACTTTTGATTTACAGCTTTTTATAATTCCATTATTTGAAATAAAGAAAAGATAATCATTTAGCCAAAAAATAGCCCTTTTATTGCTTTTTCAAATGATACTAAGCAATAGACAATTGCATTAAAAGTGTAGATGAAAAGTGTCTTAACCCAGAAAAATTTATCGAGATAACCTCTGTTAAACATTTTTTTTCCATGTCCACCTAGTGATGACGTCACACTGCAAGGGGCTTTAAATCATGCGGACATATAAATAACACTAAAAAAAGTTTCTCTTATGGTAGTTTACAGTATTGTTGATGCAGTGAGCGAAGAAATTATTTTTGTCATTTGTCAAAAATATTTGTAAAATGTCACACCCATATGCTCCACTTAAAAATATCTCAAGTCAATGGTTTAGGCTTACTTTTGAAACATGTAGCTCAGAAATTAGTGCTATGATGATCATAAAACTTATTGATTGTGAGCATGCTTCACCAGCAAAGAGTTTCTGATATTGCATGATACCCATCTTTCAAGCTTAAGCTAGGCTGTCACCTTTCATACCACTAGTTTGGAAAAAACAAGAAAGATAGAGTGCCTAATCAGGGCTTCCCACATTTTCTCAAAATTTGAATTTGATTTGTGGTTTGGTGGATGTTATCAAAACTACCTATCAGATTAATTTCATTTGTTGATTAATCCCTATAGAATATTTGTCCTATGTTTAGGCATGCTTAGGTTTGCACAAGGCAAACTGTACCTCATTTTCACCAGTTTCATGATAAAGATTTTGATATATAAGATATATATATATATATATATTATATATATATATATATATATATATATATATATATATATATATATATATATATATATATACATATATATATAAGATATATAACTCATTTCTTTAACCAGATGCACCACATCTGCATTATATCGTAAGCCATTGCACACTGTTATAGCAAAGAAATAGCCTTGGCAAACATGTGAGACATAAAACATAATATTAGACCTTTTTTGTGGTTAGCAAATCATGTTACTTGTACCTAATACCTGATCCTTTTTTTCAATATTTAACATTTTTTATAGGCTTGGCATTACTTTAGAAGTTTTCATGGTTATATGTGTGTATTCACATAAAATAAGAGTAATCTTGTGATAGCTTTGTATATGTCTGTATCATCAATAAATCATCATAAGAAGCTAAATTATTAGGAACTAGTCTCAGGATATATCAGTTATGAACCTCTCATTCCAACAGGGTTTGCACAGGATTGACAGAGGGCGCATACCACCTGCTGACGGGTGAGGTGTATGCTGAGTGGGTGTGCGACAAGTGCCTCAACTCGAAAAATATACCACTGGTCAAGTTCAAACCATGAGGGCGAGCAATGGACATGTAAAGGGATCAGCTGGGGCGAGTCGTTCTCCCCTATTTCCCCATCACTGCTCATGCGCATGTACAAGTGCAGGCAGTCAGCAGAGAGGCCTTCTCTTTTTTCGTTCAGCATCGCCGAGGAAAGTTCCATGTCTTCCCAAGGGCCCCCTGTTGCCAAGCCTTGCCATTGCTGATTCCTTGACATAGTCCAGCCTGCCGAGTTCTGCTATTTTTTAAAGAGACTCGTGTTAGGATTACTAAATCATAGTTTTTGATAAGCAGCTCCTTGAGGTAGAATACACCTTCATAATGTTTTTTAAGTTGTGGAGGTTTTAGACTATTGGAACTCTGCTGGTATTGCAGAGAAGCTTATTATTTAAGTGAAGATGAGAATTACTATAGCCACATCCATCCTTAAGACATTTTATTTAGATAAAATGATACATTTAGAGGTAGGCATGAATTTGATATGTGAATATGATTGCATGATCAGCATATTGGACTCTGTGTTCGCTTGGAGGTGTGTGTTATTTCATGGAGATCTGATTAAGAGTTAATTGAAAAAATGATAATCCTGTTATGGGTTTTATTAAGTTTTTGAAAATTGTCTAATTGTGAGACTTAATTATGAATATTAAAGATAACAGTAAATGTGGTTATTTTAGTAATTGCAATATCTGTTATTGCCTTTTAATATCAATGTTATTAATTTTGTTTTCACTATTATGATTGTCATTATCAGTATTATTATTATTATTATTCAAATATTATTATTATTATTGTCATTTTCATTATTATTATTATTATTATTATTATTATTATTATTATTTATATTACTATTATCATTGTTATTGATGTTATGAATTATATTGCTGTTACCATTGGTATTAATATTATTATAATTGTCATTATTGATTTTCTTATTCTTATTTTACTACTATTATTGCTATTATTATATCACTATTAAAAAAAAATCTTATTACTGCTATGATTATTATTATTTTTATTATTATTATTATTGTTACAATTAATAGCATTAGTTATTATCATCATTACCATTATCATTGTTATAATTTATTTTTAATCTTATCAGTATTGTTATTATTATGATATTTATTCTTATTTTCAGTATTATTATTGATTTGTTATTTTTATTTTCAACATTGATATTTTCATTATTTTTGTACATTTGTTTATATTCCCACACAGACTTCTTATCATCACCTTCACAAATATTTCCGAGGTAATTGAGAACGGTAATATTTAGTGATTAGAACTAGCTTTACTTTGATATTATATCATTTTCAAATTCTTTAGTATTACTAATAAATGTTTTTCCTGTCATTCATTATTATATTTTCATTGTAACCTGGTATTTTGCTTGATCTCAAAAGTTGTAAATTTTCTTAATTGTTTATTGGGCATTTCGATGTGGGTTTTGATGTTTGTTAGACTCAGACTTTTATTTCATTTCTGTCTGTTAACTTTTTCCGAGATGATTTGATTTCTTGCTCAGACCCCATCATAGTGGAAAAGTTGAAAAGGTAGGGAATATTGGTGGTTATCATTACAAGTATGAGATGGAGTGTAGTATAGAATATAGTGTAATGGATAACGTGGAAATGAGTTGTTTAATTGATTGAGATTTACCGGAAAAGCGTGTAATGAGATGGAAATGTCAGTAGAATTCAATGGAAGATTGGGTAATGGTAAATGATTTTGATTGATTGTTGCATCATAGGAGATTTGGGCAACTTCCGTCAGCACAGTACAAACAAAAGACTAGTATTTGTTTCCTCTTTTGCTTTTGTCTCCTTTCTCTCTCTCTCTCTCTCTTTTTGTGTAATTATATTTAATCCTGCCTCTTTATTTTCCGAAATATTAAACTCGGTGCCATATAGGAAGATAGGAAAATCTTGCTCATCAGGAATGAAATCTTAGAAGTAGTTTTTTTTTATGACTGAATTGTCAGTATATTCATAATTAAATAACTGTATTATTCCTGTGTTAGATTTTTTTTTTTTTTTTTTTTTTATGAAGTGGCTTTTTTGTATTCCTGATTATATTTGTTTATTTTTTTTATTTTCTATTTTTCTTTAGGAAAGAACTTTTCTTGTATAGTGGTATGGTCCATTATTTTTTAATAAAAAGTTCCTTTTCATTTTAAAAGTTTTCAAAAGTTGGTCTCTTTCTGTATAGATTTATAAGCTCAATTTTAGCCATGAATCAATTTTTTCTTTTTATATCTTGATAAGTCCTTCTATTTATATACATAGTTTTTTCCTTTTTGTTATTTGTAGGTTAATTTTGACACATAATTATTAAATATATATTTAGGCAGATAATTATTAGATAATGATATTAGAAATTAGATTCATACTTTTAAGCATATGTAAATCTTTAGGATTTTTTTTTTCTCTTTCTTTTTCTTTTTTCTTTATAGCTGTAGTTGTAAGAAGACTGAAGAATCTACTTTTTGGCTAATTGTGTTGAATTTGTTTTGTTGTTACAACTGAAAGTTTTTTGTATATTAATTTTTATTCTTATTTTAGTTTTTTTTTATGTACTTAAAAAGTTAACACTTCTTTCTGTATGTCTGCCCATAACTGGGCATGGATTGTGATATCTGATAATATTTTTGGTTTTGCCAGTAGAATTATTTTGACTATTATTATTGTTGTTTTACTTTTCTTTGATTCTTATTTATTATCGTTATTATTATTATTATTATTATTATTATTATTATTATTACTATTATTATTACTATTATTATTACTATTATTATTATCATTATTATTATTATTGTTATTATTATTTTACTTTAATGCTGGGAACTAAAGCCTTGCAGAATAGATTAATGTTGCACTTGTATATTGGCTGTGTTGTGAAATTAGGTTTACGAACATCACACTAACATTTGTGCGTAGAACTTTATCAAGTTATGATCCAGACAATATTGAGTTTTAGATGAGGAGAAGATAACCCAATGTCCTTTGCTTTCATCTGCGGAGACAGAGAACTATATCTGTTGTAAAGATTGCTTTAGATTCTTTTTATCCGTAAAGTTCTACCAGTCATTGCAAAATGTATCCAGTCCAGTAGACACAACCTAGTGCATTACATTCTCTAGAAATGTTAAAGAATTGAAAACATTGTAAAACAGGGTGATCTTTCTTTGAGAAGGTGGACTCTCTAGAAGCATATCTCTTGATCATCATATCCTATATACTCATCATATCCATCCATTATTTGTTGGCTTGTTTCTGAAGTTGTAGTAAGGGCTAGGCATTATTAAGATTTGTTACTGTATAATTTTAGCTCTTATTTGAAAGCCTTACAACAAGAGGAAAGTAGTCAAAAGATGATATCAGCAGATTTATATATGCTCATCTGAATAAAGGATCGTTTGGAAGGGAATACAAAATGATTTTTACATGTGTTCACTGTTTGGATTGATCTTTTTTTCTCTCTCATGTTGGATGAGGCTAACACAGGATCAAAGAAGGTGTGTAATTGTGATTTCAATTCTCCGGTAATGTTTCAATGTAATCGCATTAATATTCTTGTACAGAGTTGGTGCTAGCCTGTAATTATAGATAGAACAGATAAAGGCAGCTCCTGGTAAGAGCAACGGATCAGTGTTGTTTTGTACAGAATTCCAAGTTGCAAAGAATTTTTTTTTTTTTTTCACTCTAGTCTTTTTGACATGATAGAAAAGGGAGAGTTAGTATTGTATTGTTAATTGTAGAAAATATTGGAAAACTATTACATTTTCATAATGGCATCTGGCTGTGCTGTACTAACAGAGAGTACCTTATTCTCACAAAGAAACAAAATGCTAAAAATATATTATGGTTGTTTTGGGATGGGAAAAATGCAGTCATGGTTACTTCAATTACTTGCTACATCACGTTGAAGTTTAGTTGTAGAAATTCAAACCAATTACTAGTTATACTAAAAATTTATAAAAAAAGATCATGATATTGACTGTAATGTTTGAACCATAGGAATAGAAAATATGTAATGCAGATGCCTCTTCATTTTTGTTTGTGTTGTCTCCCTTTCTTGTTTAATTTTTTTTTCGTAATTATTTATACTTATTCCGGTGCAATTATTCCCCAGTATCATGACAGATTTTGAATGAAAACTCAAAGCTTGATTAAGTCATGGACAATTCCTGGTTAATATTTCTCTTTTGAAAATGATGGAAAATGTCATAGTTAAATTCCTCTGGAGCATATGTAACACTGTTGTAAAGTAATGATTTACTGGTTATTTTTCAGTTTTCTTTTAGATATCCAGTTATCACATAGAAGTATTTTTAGGCTCAAGAAGTAGTTATAGTAATCCCTTTTTTATATCAGATCTCAGTGTCCATTCATTGGGATGGTTAGTGTTCAAAATATTAACTGTACAATGGAATATCTGCATGTCATATATCACTAATTAACTTCCCACTGTAAGATTAAGATCAGGTAACCTATTATAGATTCTAGTGTAAACTTGTAATAAGAGAACAGGTGGTTTTAGAAACAAATTATCATCCTTCAATGGTAGAAATTTTGAATTTGATTAACCTGGTTTGAGGATGTAAGAAGTGCATTTACTTTTAAATTTGTCATGTGAACACTATGTGAATA
>NW_028234416.1:18013612-18023612 GCF_977035675.1 Penaeus japonicus | reverse complement strand
ACATATTTGCACATAAACTTTCACGCACAACAGCTCTACAAGTGGGTGAATATTTCATTAACTCCACAAAAGAACAATAAGATAAAAGAGATAAGAAGAAAAGGTTTTAAAAGAGATAAGAAGAAAAGGTAAAACCCGAACTAACAAAAGCCACTTCCAGCTGACAATAGCCACGACCGCAAGTCAGGAAGTTGCACCAGCTACTCGACCTTCCCTCGTGGAGCCAACACTGCCATCACTGACAGCAACCGAGACAATGCCTTCCAGCAGCTCGTTCACACCTTAATTTTCATCGGTGACTCAGCTACTTAAAGGAGGTTTCGCTATAGAGACGCGCCTTAATTACCTTTAACACGACTGAACTACAGCGCATTTGCGTCTCGTGGTCGGTTATTGTACAAATACAAGTCAGCTGTTTGGCGATGTATTTTTGGGTAGAACGAATAGTTTTGTTGTTTATTATCATCCGTGATATCTGTTCTGCTCTATATCTTCTTCTCTTTCTTCCAAACGGTTTGAACTTGAGGCTCCATACTTTTTTATATTATTTATCGTGAATTCCGGTTGTATAGGTTCGCTAAACATCACAGAATGACTAGGTTTCTGTCCCGGGAGTTGCTTGCCATGCCTTTCCATTCATTGAAAAGGAAGAATTAGAGTTAAACGATTGCGAGAAGGAATTTATTTGTAGTTATGTTTGGTTGTAAGGTTTTTTTTTCATCGTTGTATTTCAAAATTACTGAGGGATAGCTAAAGTTATTTTTTGTTTATGATTTCATTCCTCTCGGAAAAAAGGTAGAGAGATCGTTATATAAACGTATCTTGATTTGTGTTTGTTGTCCACGTTTTATATGATTTCCTTTCCAACTTTTCAGTGCCGGAGATCCGGGTATCTGACCTAAGATGGACCATCATCACATGCACAGCGAGGAACCGGTCGGAATGCAACCCCAGCCAGGTCAGAGGTCATTCGTTGTGTTCAAGGGAATGTGGGTGTGTCTTTGTCTGTGTGTTGTAATAGGGGCTTGCATAAAGCAGTATATGTTCATATTTATTGCGTGTGAATGTATTCTCTCTCTCTCTCTCTCTCTCTCTCTGTCGCTCTCGCTCTCGCTCATTCTCTCTCTCTCTCTCTCTCTCTCTCTCTCTCTCTCTCTCTCTCTCTCTCTCTCTCTCTCTCTCTATGTGTGTGTGTGTGTGTGTGTGTGTGTGTGTGTGCCGTACGCGATGATGTTTACACCTAAATCAGCACTTCACACTTAACACATACAAACAAATATAAATTATATATACATATAAACTATAATCATGAATACTTTTCTACCTACCCCCCTTCTCGCTCTCCTCTCATAGATACATATACATAGTTATGCATTACACCCGCAAGCACGCACTCGTTTTAAAGCAACTTAAGGTCAGGCCAAAGTCAGAGCCTCGGTGGTCGAGTGATTAGGTTTGTTGCATGCAATAGACACGTAAAAAGGTTACATCCGCGAGATACTGTTGCTGTTGCTGTATGTGATCACTTTTCTTTTTTTCTTTTTTACCGTTTTAGAATTATTTTCGTCTCTGTAGTGTTCTTGATTTTTTTTTCTTTAGCGCGGGGGGGAGGGGGTTAGAGATTTTGGGTCACACGAGAAGAGTAGTAGTAGTAGTAGGAAAAGGAAAGGGGAAAGAAAAGGAAAAAGGAGAATGAGACGTAGACGGAAGAGGGGAAGGAGAAGGAGGGGACGGAGAACAGGAATTAAAAGAAGGAAGATAATGATGATAATAATAATAATAATAATAATAATAGTAACAATAATGATAATAACAATAATAATGATGAAGATGATGATAATAATAATAACAATGATAATGATAATTATAAAAATAATAATAAATAGAAGAAAAAGGAAAAAAAAGAAGTAGGAGGAGAAGGAGAAAGAGATAGAAAAAAGAAGAAATATTAAAAAGAAAAAAAAAGAAGGATGGTTATAACCGTGGACTGACCACGAGAGTTGTCAATGGTTTATGTTGGTGATGAAGGCTGTAGTTAGAGACCAGCTGGGCGTTCCTTCGTCTTGTTTTGCTTCTCCTAGTGGGCGCTGGGTCAAAGATTTCCTTGTTTTTGCCACCTACCACTCTTCATGGATATATCCCTCTTTTATTATATCTTTCATTTTTATGCAGGTGATCAGTGCAGTTGTATGGTAGATGGTGAGCATAGGGTGTGATGTTGGGGTGAGGGCTGCTCAGAGGCACCATCATATTGCAACAATGGTTAATTAGGATAATTAATTAATGATAATTAGGAATAACTTGTTTCACAATGGGAAGTAAAGAACGTAACGTTGCAACAATGCATGGCTGTTGCGTAAGGTAGAATACAACTCAACACCGTGGCAGGAATAAGCGGATATGCATATATGTATACTAAGGCACCGTATATAGAATAGCGTAATAATGCTTCTTGCAAAAATATTCAGTGGATGCAATAACAATAATAGCGATTATGGATATTGATAGCAACAGCAGGATCAGGTTATATCTCCAAATTACAATCCGTTCTCCATTCCTTTATCTCTCTGTCTCTCTCTCCCTCCCTCTCTCTCTCTCTCTCTCTCTCTCTCAATCTCTCTCTCTCTCTCTCTCTCTCTCTCTCTCTCTCTCAGTTTAGAGCCAGCGATCTCACAGAGCAGACGTGTTTTTGTCCTCTCTCGTGACCTAGTGACCTGACCTTAGGTGACCTGATAATCCTGACAATTAGATCTTACGAATCTATCAGATAGATTGTGAGCCAGTGAGTGACGCTTTGTCTACATAAGTGCCATGGTGATTACAATTTCTATAGTGATAAAGTGATAGAAAGTGAGTGAAATTCGCACCGGAGTTGATCACAGCTTTAGCGTGCGAGCTGGTTTTTGGACCGGAGCGTCTGTTTGATAACGCCCCTTGTCAACAAAGTGAGGTCGGGGAGTGACCGCTAGGGTCAATCCCAATCAAATAGAGGGATAGCAATACAACCAAAACAACAGCATACCCTGAGCGTTCACCTGTGTTGACCTTGTCGGACCCCAGGCATGCCCTGAGGCAATTCGGGGAATACCCTCCCCGGGTTAAATCTGACGTCATGGCTAGTGCTGCCATACCGGCGTCTGAGGCCCCGACCGACCCAGGAATGGAAATGGAAAACGAACCCTTGACAAGTAAAAGGCCAGCAACACTCAGCAACGAAGACATCACCATGGATTGCGGCAACAACGGCGACCCTAACGGGAAATGCGAAAACCCGCAAAAGAAATTGAAGAAATCCACAAACGACACTGAGGCAGAACCGAAAGAAAGGGAGAATGATATTCCCCCACAAGACGAAACTGACGGCGACGGATTCACACTTGTGCAAAACAAGAAGAAGAAGAACCCAAAGAAATCGAACGCTGAAGCCGGACCACTGGAAAACGGACAAACTCGCAACAACAACCGACGGCCCTTACGACCTGCAAAATGTGAGGAAGGCTACATACCTCAAGATCAGAGGGTAAGGCTAGACTTTCCGAAAGACACAGATGTTGCCTCGAAATACAGATGGCTGTTGCATGCCACGAAACAGCATCATGGCACCAAAATCATATTCAGGAGAGATGAACACACCTACATAATGGTTGAAAGGAAAGAAGATGTAATTAAAGATCTTCTGAACACGGAATACGGTGGAATCAAGCTCCACGAACCAACAGCACCCAAGGCCAAATCGCCAAGGGTCGACATAATCATTTTTGGGCTTAGTGTTCATCAAGAGGTGAGCATAATAGAAGCCCATGAACACCTGGCGAGGCCCAAGCGCCTGAAGGGAAAAGAGGCAGTGGTGGCCGAATGGACAGGACCCGAGCCTCCCCCGGAAAAAATCTGGGTTCCTGGGGCCTACCGCCCACTGCGGATTGCTTACTACAATCCGCCTGCACGGCGTTGCTACAAATGTCAACGTTGGGGGCACGTGGCTGAAAAATGCAGGTCTAAAACCTACTGGTGCGGCATCTGCGCAGGAAAGCACCCCACAGAAGAGTGCAACAACAAAATTGAAAAGGGTGAAAAAATCCACGAGCAGTGCATAAACTGCTACAAAAAAGATGTACGAGCATGGCATCAAGACTGCCCAAATAAACCGTCTATCGAGAGCAAGGGACCACAACGACTACCATTGCGCGCACACAACAATGCAACGCATCAGGCTGCCGCGCCAAGTGAGGTACCTCGCGGTAATGCGTGGCACCAGGTGCGTCGGAGCGGTGCATCTCATCCCGAGGGGCATCAGGCCGACAAATGGCCGAAATTAGGCCACAGCCAGGCTGCTCGGCCAGTTGAAAACAGTGATAACGCCGAAGGACCAGCAGTCACAAACCAAGACACTGCAAAACAGGCCGGAGAAACTGATAGTGCTCCTGCAGTTATGTGTAGTGAAATAAGTGAAATGATTGATAAAACGGTCAAGGACATGTCAGAAAAATTTGTAGTTGCTCTCGAAAAAAGCACGAGTGAATTTACAAAAACCGTTGAGCAACTAAAAGAAATAATTGAAATACAAAGATCCGAGATCAACGAACTGAAAAAAATTATAGGTATAAATGATAAAAGGAACGCACAAAAAAATGAGCAGGGGATGACGAAGGACGAAGCTGAAAGCTTACTAAAAAAAGCTTTGTCCCTAGATCATTCAGTGGAAATCATAAAAGAACTAATAGGAAATAAGAACTTATCAGAGAAAAATAAACAGGAATTCTATTCAGCTTTTAAAATAGTACACGAACACATAGAAAAAATAAAAACGTATCCCCAGTTTAAGAATGGATAACGCTGAGGTGACGAATTATAAAGGGATCACCCTCCTGAGTTGGAACATTGCCTCACTTAGGAAGCGATTACCCGATCTGCGCGAGAAAGTGTCCAACGATAACATTTATGTAATTTGTCTACAGGAATACAGATTATCTAAGGGTGAACTTGTACCTAAAATATTATCCTATATTTCGTACAATCTTCAAACGCATAATTTGTGTTATGTATTCAAAAAGACTTTGGCGCATACAGTTTTGCCTCATAAAGGTCAAGGTAAGAGTACACAGTTCCTTGGAATTAAGATCTATATAACGAAACCTCGAATCTAAATGTGATTAATCTATATGCACAAGCGATTCTATTTGACACAGAAGTATTACCGGACTGCATTATTCACTCAGATCCTACCAATATGGTTGGAGACTTGAAAAATCGGCGACAAAAACGCGCGCCACACTCAGCTCGGTGATCCCGTTCGCACCAATAAATGATCGAGACATTTCGAGATTGTTAAGCAGTCATGACTTTGTACAGCTGATAGGTAATGATGAGCCCACCCATAAATGTGAGGAATTCTCGACCGATGTATTGTTTTCATTTGTATGATACCAGGCATACATCCAGGATTACTGACGACCTAATGTCGATCATTTTGCTCTATTGTCGGAGATAAAAGTTCCCTGTAATGCTCCCAAGAGCTCACAAGTGAATATTTTTAAGAGGAGGAATAGGATAAAAATCCCAGTGACAAGATATCTGATTTGTTGTTCAGTATATTGACGACTGGTACGACGACGGCGTAGCGACGCGAGTTAGTTATCCAGTCTGATGTGAGGTGCTGCCCATGTAGTCGTTCCATATGATGATCTGGTCTCTAAGATCCACGAGTATCAAGACATTGCAAATCAAAGAAAGTAAAGAAATCTCGCGTCCCTCCGCGCGTTTCCCTCCCGCCCCTCGAACTTGATATGCAATAAATCAAAGATTCTCTATTATCAATCAATACCGTTAAAAAAAAAATCACACTGCTCGAAAGATTGGTAGGGGAGGGCATACAGAAGAAACAGAACAGCCTTAGCTCTTCCGCTTACTGGAACTGGTTTCAGGAGGCTCTTCAAAGGTGCAGTTTTCTGTGCGAGACAGAGTCGAATTATTGCACTACAAGAAAAATGGGAGAAATTTGTCAATTCACTAAATAACTCAACACCAATAGGAAAAGCATGGGAGGATATTAATTAGGATTAAAAGGGAAAAAGACATCTCACTACAAAATCGCACATCCAAATCCTCCGGAGAAAAAGCAAAATTGAGCTCATAGTTCAAACAAAACAGTAATATGCTAGGATATGCCATCCCTGACTCAATCTGAAATAGTGAGGTCAGCAGAGCTGCTCTCTTACGCGAATCGTTTAAGCAGGTTCATTGAGTGGAAATGATTGACTCGATGATTTGAAGCAGTATGATGCATTGCGATGACTTTCCGTTTAACTGAGACCGAGCTTGAGGCTGCTCTTGCACAGAGGCATTCAACAGCTCCTGGCGAGGATGGCATCACGGTACTTTATCAAAGACGTCATTAGACTACTCAGGAAATGTCCTGGTGATCCTGTCTAACAGATGTTCCGATCATTTATGAAAAGGGTGTGTACAATTTATCTGGACGCAGAGAGTATTATAACACGAATACCTAAGGACCAAATAATGAATACAGACCGAATTTCCTTAACTAGTTGCCGTGTTGTAAAACTTCTTGAACGAGTCACATACTAATCGGCTTATTTTAGGGAATTCAAAGTATTAAAATACCCGTCCAGCCATGCTCTTTATGGATTTAATCCGGCCAGCAGTAAAAGAGTGGTCAAAAAATTGTATAACAAAACATTTCTGTCAATTCTTGGAGCATGGGTTCCACTATTTTCCATTGGATTCTGAAGTCTGCATTTTTGATACAGCAAACTAGGCAAATAATCCTACTCGAACTAGCCTGAGGGATCGCGTATTTACAGTGGAATCAATGGATACTTCCAGAATAGGCAATCAGCCGATAGTGTTTCAAGGCTATAAGAGCGACAGAAGGCCATGTCGCTCGGACCCCCAAGGGGGAGTCCTAGCCTCTGTTATTTACGTATTGGTAAACTCCCTTATCAGACGTTTTAAACACAAGCCATGCACGATTCATAAGCTAAGCAGATGATCTACTGTCATGCTAGAACTTATCAAGGATGTTTATGTTGACTGCAGACAATATCGTATTGAGCAGTATGATGATTGATTTTGGCTTGTTGTGCTGGTGTGATTGGGCGATTGTTTTCGATGTGTTTAACGTGGAATGACCCAGTCGAAAGCTTTGATGGCTTGAGATGATGCCGTGGCTTCTAGCTGCTTGTGGTGGCTGGGCTGATGCGGCTGATGCTTGCCTCCCACCAGGAGCAATTCCAAACCATCCAAAAATCTCTTCTACATCAAACAGCCTTCCTGGCGGAGGATGGGCATGCAGTCACACGTATGAAATGAGACGAATACATTAGATGCTACTTTGACGTTACTCCTAACTACTTTCAGAAAAGTCCCTGTATTCCGGTTTCTAATGCTGTCCTGTTTGATCCTTTTCTTAATGTGTTCCTACTTTTCCGGTATCTAAAAAACTATAAACTCTACTCCTTAGGAAGCGATTACCCGACTGCGCGAGAAATGTCCAACGATAACATTGTGTAATTTGTCTACAGGAATGCAGATTATTAAGGGTGAGCATGTACCTAAAATATTGTCCTATATATCGTACAAGCTTCAAACGCATAACTCCTTGTTATGTATGTCAAAAGACTTTGCCCGCAACAGTTTTGCCTCATAAAGGTCAAAGTAAGGTACACAGTTCCCATGAATTAAGATCTATATTGGAACCTCGACGCTTAATGTGATTAATCAGTATGCACAAGCAAATCTTATTTGACATAGATGTTCCGACTGCTTTTACTCAGAACCTATCTAACCGTTCTGGTTTGAGACTTTAACGCCGCCACACTCAGCTCGGTGATCCCGTCGCACCAATAGAAATGGATCGAGACTTTCGAGATTGTTAAGCATCAGACTTTGTAGCGATAGGTAATGATAGCCCACCATAAATGTGGGAGAATTCTCGACCGATGTATTTTTTTCTTTGTATGACCGGCACATCCAGGATTACTGACGACCTAATTCCGATCATTTTGCTCTATTGTTCGGAGATAAAAGTTCCCTGTAATGCTCAGCTCACAAGGATTTTAAGAGGAGAGGTAAAAATCCCTTTGACAAGATAAAAAAATCTGTTTTGTTCAGTATATTACGACGGTACGCGAAAAAAAAAAAAAAGGTTTTTACCAGTCTGCCCATGTAGCTTCAATATGATCTGGTCTCTAAGATCCACGAGTATCAAGACATTGCAATCAAAATGTAAAGAAACTCGCGTCCCCCCCCTCGAACTTTATAGCAATAACAAAGATTCTCTATTATCAACGTAAAACACACTGCTCGAAAGATTGGTAGGCATACAGAAAGAGCAGAACAGCTCCCTTACTGAACTTTTCAGGAGGTTCTTCAAGCAGTTCGAGACAGAGTCGAATTATTGCAACAAGAAAAATGGAGAATTTGTCAATTCACTAAATAACTCAACACCAATAGAAAAGCATGGAGGATATTAATAGGATAAAAGGGAATAAGTCATCTCAATTCGCACATCCAATCTCGAGAAAAAGCAAATGCTCATCAACAGATGCTAAATCCAGCCCTGACTCACTGAATAGTGAGTCAGCTGTCTCTTACGCGAATCTTATGCAGCGAGAGAATTGATTGACTCGATATTGACAGTATGATGATTGCGATGTTTCGTTTACTGAGACGAGCTGATGCTGCCCTACCAGAGGCAATTCAAACAGCTCCTGGCGAGGATGGCATCACGTATGACTCATAGACTACTCTACTCAGAAATGTCCCTGGTGAACGTTCTACGATTGTTCCGACTCATTTATGAAAGGGTGTGCTACCAATACCTGACGCAAGTAATAAACCAATACCAAAGAACAAATAATATGGCCCAGGGGAATACAGACCGATTTTCCCTTAACTATTCCTTTGTAAAACTTTTGAAAAGAGTCATTACAAATCGGCTATTATTTAGAATCAAAGATAAAATGTCGCCAGCTCTTTTTGGATTTATGCCAGACAAGAGTGTTCAAAATTGTATAACAACATTTCTGTCAATTCTTGGAGGCAATGGGTTCACTATTTTCCTGGATTTGAAGTCTGCATTTGATACAGCAAATAGGCAAATAATCCTACACAACTAGCCCTGATGGGAATCGGGGGACGTATATTACAGTGGATCAATGGATACTTCCAGAATAGCAATCAGCCGTAGTGTTTCAAGGCTATTAGAGCGAACAGAAGCCATGTCGCTCGGCACCCCCCAAGGGGGAGTCCTAAGCCCTCAGTTATTTAACGGATTGGTAAACTCCCTTATCAGACGTTTTAAACAACAAGCCAATGCCACGATCATAAGCTATGCTGATGATATACTGATTCATCTAGAAATTATCAAGACTGTTTATGTGCACTGCAGACAATATCGACGTTCTGCAATGAACTAGGATTGATTATTTCAATAATAAGACCAAGGTATATATCACAATGTAAAAGATCGAGATAAACAGTTCACTATAGATAGTGATAGTATAGCTCAGGTTGAATCATTTCGATATCTCGGAGTAAATATTCCACATACGGCCGAAGATGTTGAGGTGATCAATCAAAAATGTAAGAGTAACTAGCTGCCCTACGAGCAGTTTGCTGGCAATAATGTAACTTCGGGGGCAAACATACGAATTGTAAGAATGATGTAATACAGCTTACATAAGACCCCTCATTGATTATGCTGCACCTGCTCTAATAACACAGCCATCCCGAACAATTAGAAGGCTAGAAGTAATGCAAAATGTGGCAATGAGGATAATCCTGGGATGTCCAAATACTACTAAGGTCTTGAACATGAGGAAAGAACTCGGATTGCCAAGCATTACTGATAGGATCACAGAAATCAACACAATGACAGCAATAAAATTATTAAGATCGTCAGATGATAGTATAGCCAAGGAATCTTTGTTAAATTGCCTTTCCACGGGGCGCCACAGATCTGCTTGGGTCAAGAAAACAT